>NW_021130415.1:0-15664 GCF_004193835.3 Ostrinia furnacalis | reverse complement strand
CCGTCTGAAGGCCAGCGGCCGACTGCCGCCCGCACCCCGCGAAGGCCCCCTCAACAGCAAAACGTTCGGAATTTATCAAAAGTAAAATTTATGAATGAAAGTAATGTTCGCTTGAAAAACGCAACGTGTCATTTAAAGATTAAAGAATTCTTAGCCTATTCGTGCAAAAATCTTAAAAATTAACATAGCCGTTTGGGAGGAGTAGGGAATTGAAGTAAAAAATCGATGTCCCGTATTTATTTTTTTAATCCACAACAAAGAGACGTAGGAAAAATTCAAACGTGTCAAATGTAGTCCTTGAACTGTTGTATAACATATATTTTTTTCAACAATTTCTGTCCAGCAGTAAAAGAGGAGTAGGCTTTACAAAATGACCATTTCACGCGGATTGAGGACACTAATCGCCTTAACAGGTCACAGTTAAGCCTAGTAACATACAATTTATGGATGCACATAACAATGTTTCATTCATCCCTTTCGCCTTGTCCGTGAGCTATTATGTAACACAGCTGTGACCTACTTTCGGGGATTTCCCGCGAATTCAACTCTGTTATATCACAATATTATCAAACTGTGCAATGCGTTAATACCTGGAACCGTTGCGAGCTGTATTGATTTCTGATGTTTTATTTAATTCTTGTGTCGACAGCAAACCTATACAGTGTCAGCCCAAAACTTCATGAAGTAAAGGTTCTTTCTAACATGTTTTGTTCGGTAGGCGGTAATCCCCCGGGTGGAGTGGGAGGTCCCGGGCCCGTGTATTCCAACGTGGGCTTCGCTGGCGGCGTGGGCACTGTGGGTGTCAACGGGATGGGTATGTAGAACTTATGTTTATAGAGTTTTACAGGGTAGCTTTTATTTAATGATGAAGATATGAGTGCGTCAAATATTTACATTGCTGCAATCCTCCTGTGGTTATTATCGTTTCGATAATGACGTTGGTTGGCAATGGATTTCCAGAGACAATTTCTCTTTGAGACTAAACTCTTGCCAAATAACATTTTGTAAAGGCGAATTGGACGTCCATTTCAATCTAGTTAATGACCCTTTATAGCTTACCTAATTAATAAATGTCTCATGCCATTTACGAGCCGAATCATAATGACTTACTAATTAGTATATTCTTAATTACAAAACTAGAAAGTACAAACTTGGCGGTTGACAATAATTTTGTCCATAATTGAATTTACCAAGTAATCTCTACTTTTAGTTTCTTTGAATGGATGACGCGCTTTTACGCCCGTATTCACAAACGATGCTTGCTTATGTGAAGCAGCAAATCGAACGCAACGTTGAATAGAGCTCTGATTGGTTCATGTCACCCTGAGCGTCCACGCGCACTGTAAGACCTCATAGTAATGTTTGTAAATACGGGCGTTAATCTACGTCATAAGCGTAACTTTTTTTTCTCTTTATTTTATTTAGGAGCTTAGATCGATACAGTCGAACATGTCAGCTCCATCATAACAAAAAACTTAGTATCTAAAGTACGGCCAACTAGCAGCGATACAAAATATCGATTCGACTGTCGAACTGACAATCTATTCTGTCTCTTCCCATCTTAAGTATTTGTCGTAATGTCTCTAAAAATATGTCATAGTCAAACCCCTGCTATTCCAAATGACCATGACATTGGGTTTGTATACATTTGGTATAGCTTCTCGTTGGCCGTACTTTAAATCAACTTAAGACTAGAAATAGCAAAGTTTATCACTACTTTGGCTGCCTCTGATGACGGCTCTGCAATGAAGTTAGAGAATATACTTCAGCATTACTTAACCCGTCACCTTCCACAGGCGGCATGGCGCCCGCCGGCGTGGGCCCGGGCCCGGCGCCGGTTTTCGGCGGGGTGGGCGGCGTGAACTGCGCGCCCTACATGTGCGGCAAGCTGCTGTGGTGCGCCGCGCAGTCGCCGCCGCCGCACGCGCCGCACCCGCCGCCGCCGCCGCCGCCGCACGGCGTCAACCCGCACGTGTTTAAGAGCGTGCAGGCTAACGGCGCTGATCTGCCCATGAATGGTGAGTACAGATTGCTATAGTCCGGTCTCAGAGCACGTAGAATTTTCGTCCAATGACCCCAAGCTACCCATCCTTATCGCTCGCGCGTAATGCGCTCGCACACTCACTGCGGGCGCCCGTCGCACAGTCGCGATAGCAATATAACACGCACGAGCGATAAGGATGGGTAGCTTGGGGTCATTGGACGAAATTCTACGTGCTCGGCGACCGGGCTTTAGTCAATTATGTTCAGGAGATCGCAACAATATGCTATTTTCGTCTAATTAATTCAGGCAATAGTCCACAGTGTTGACATCGGATTGCTGAATCGAGATGATCGAAGATTGCTGGTTCGATTTTCGTCAACCGCTGAAATATTATGGCAACACACTTCTAACACTAGCGTAATAATATTTAGCTTACTTGGAATACTTATTAAAAAAATTGTGTCTTAACGTGCGTGACTATAGACTAGAGCATTTTCATGAGCATTTCTATGTAATGTAACGTTCTTACGGATGGTACAACACAGGTAAATGTACCACGTTTGGTTCGTGAGAGAGTGAACACTAGAACATATTATATAGCGGCTCGTTATTCTGTTACAACAAGTAAATATTCACCTTTAAAGAAATACATTAGACTAATTAATACAGCCTTAAAAATTGGGCAATCTGCTCTCTTTGGATGCAATATTTGCGCGTCTATGACCAGCAACATTATTGCAAAAGACAGTACACATAGCTTTCTTATCTACACCTGTAGTAAGTCATCATCATCATCTCAGCCATAGGACGTCCACTGCTGAACATAGGCCTCCCCCAATGCTTTCCATGCTGCCCGGTTGGTGGCGGCCTGCGTCCAGCGCTTCCCTGCTACCTTTACGATGTCGTCGGTCCACCTTGTAGGTGGACGTCCCACGCTGCGTTTTCCGGTACGCGGAATCCATTCCAGAACCTTTCTGCCCCATCGGCCGTCAGTTCTGCGTACTATGTGCCCTGCCTATTGCCACTTCAACTTGCTAATCCGTCGGGCTATGTCAGCGACTTTGGTTCGTACTCCTCATTTCTGATTCGATCTCGCAAAGAAACACCAAGCATAGCCCTCTCCATAGCACGCTGTGCAACTTTGAGCTTCTGTATAAGGCCTATAGTGAGAGGCCACGTTTCCGAGCCATAAGTTATCACTGGTAACACACATTGGTATACACTCTAGTCTTCAGGCATTGAGGTATTTTGGACGAAAAGATGTTGCGTTGCGTAGTTTCCCGAACGCTGCCCAGCCGAATTGGATTCGACGTAAAAACGACGAAACATTTAGTTAACGTGGGACGATTATCTTGCGCTTCCATGATCAGTGGGCTGAGTGTGAGTTTAATTATTACTTAAAATGTATGAAAATTTCAGTTTTTGAAAGTTTCCCGCTAGGGGCGCTGTACAGTCCGTCATACATTTAATGTCATTTTGAGCGCGTTTGAAAAAAACTCACACTCGGCCCTCAGTTCTAGGTAATGCTACAGAAAAAATCTATTCAAGTGTTTAAAATTATACGATGTGTTCGCTCACAGACATCCCTACGCTGCGCTACTACTTCAACCTGGGCGTGGAGTGCATGTGGGCCGCCTACGGCCCGCCGCCGCCGCACCACCCGCCGAGACACTACTCGCCGCGCGACCTGGCCCAGGTACACAACCACTACATCTTCATTAGGTCATTTATACCCGTTTTCAACATCAATCCCTAATTTTAACTGACCCCTATGACTACAAAATGTATAAAATTATCACTTCACGGGATTTATTGCAACAGTATCTATTTTAACGGTAAATAAAATATTTACCCTCCCGACGAAAATATTTACCGTTAAAATAGATATTGTTGCAATAAATCCCGTGAAGTGATAATTTTATAGTAAAAATGCAACATAATAGTTTAAAATATTATACAATATGTATGTTATGTGTTACCATAGGGCTCACTTAAAAATTAGGTATTGTTGGTGAAAACAGGCATTAGTCTTACTAAAATAGTAAGACACGCGACGTTTGTTATTGAGTTACATTATGTACTCACGGCTTGACGTTTCGGCTGCGATGCTGCAGCCGTGGTCACAAACATTTGGTCTTCATTGCAGAAGCACGACCCCCTCTAATTTACCAGAATCAAATGGAGGATTTGTCCTACACTGTCCACGCTGGAAACTAGCCAACTACAAGTTGGCTTTATTATTATTCGCACTAGCACAGCGTTAGCTAACACCAGATTTACGTTTATAAGCCGAGGAATGCACTTTCCTCCCACGACGCTGGCCATTAGAGCCTCCGCTAAGACTTGCATGGGTGCAATGGTGCCTGCTCCGCGAGTTCGACGGAGGTATTCGCCGTGTGCCCGCTTATTAATGCACGGAAATGCACGCCCGTCACCTGTCACGCGTATGGACAGTTGTCACACGAATGGGCACTACACGCGTATGCGTGAGTTGTGGCGGAGGCACTAAAGTTTTTGGACGCTTTGACACCATAAGCTGGAAATTCATGCTTCCCTTAGTCCCGGTTTCTATCAAGGCGGAGTGGAGTGAACGCTGTTACGGCCAGCGTTTGTTTCATCAATGTTAAGTATACCTACCCTACATCTAACAGAAATATTGTTTAGAAACATTGATGAAACAAACGCTGGCCATAACAGCGTATTACACTTGAAAATTTCGACGGGTTCATCCAGTGTCTAAGTAGCTCAGTTGGAAGAGCAGTCGCCCGGCAAGCGGAAGGTCGTGGGTTCAATTCCCGCCTTAGGCAGTTCGATTTTTTCAAGTTATTTATAATTTTCAAATTAATTTGAGATGCGACTCTTAACGCTAAAAATTAAATAACTAAGTGTCGGACTGTTAAATTTTTCGGAGCAGAGAAATACATAATGAAAATCTGATTGGTTATTCAAAACACTTCTCTGCTCTTTTCCGCTCCGCTTCGCCTTGGTGAAACCGGGCCTTACCAATCACCGAGTTGCGTATTTTGCTAGCCTAATCTGCGTAGTCTCCGCATACATTGACAAATGAGACTTTTTCTTCCGCCACTTCTTCTCAGCACCAGCCCATATGTTGTCCCGAAGTGGTGGTAGGTAGCAAGCTATGTGTATTTGGGACGTGTATAAGTGCCCTGGAAAGGGCCTATGTACTGAATAAAATATTTGAATTTGAATTAACACTTGTTATCTCTGCAGGACATGCAGCAGATGGCGATCCACGACGGGCGCGCGCTGCCGCACGCGGGCGGCGAGCAGAACCACAAGCACGCGCCGCGCGACAACAAGCCGCCGCTCGCGCAGGGCAAGGGCGCGCAGCGGCCACTGCTGGGCCCGCGGTGAGTGGCCGCCTGCCATGAAGCGGCAATACAAATACAATGCGGCAATACGAACATTTTTGCTGTTTACCGTCAACGCCGACAATATCTATTCAACGGAGCAGCGGTCGGGCGTCATAAAAAAACGAGCGTTAATAGTAGTGCTGAACGGGTCATAATGGCATGTGTCGGTGCCGACGGCCAGCATTGACCACTAAAACAATATGACGGAGGTGGTTACCATGTCATCTCCGGCGATTCATAAGCCCGCCATACACGGACAGCTAGAAGCAGCTAGTGTCTGACAACTAGAAGCACACAAGTGTCTGACAGCTTCAAACTGAGACTGCATATCAAACTATAGTATTCTACGTACACACATACACGAAACTGCTCGAGCAGTCACAACAGCTTCAGTAGTTTAGCTCGAGCAGTCACAATAGCAAACTATGCAGTCGCATCTTGAAGCTGTCGATACTAACTACTGCTGCAAGCTGTCCGTGTATGGTGGGCCTTAGTACCCCTGCCCTGCAGTCATTCTGACTGCTACCGCTACCAGGAACAACGGGGCCACTGAAGACTGGAGGGCCTGGTCTCTACTGTACCTTTCATTTGGGGAGGAGGGAGGGGAGATTGCCACAACGCTTGCCAAACGGGTTGGCAAGCGTAGTTTTCTATTCTCTATCTATGATCGCTCACGCTGGCGCCACTATCCATCTTGTGCTATGCGGATAAGTCGACTCTTACACGACACGCCTTCTGTTGGTGGTGGGAAATTGTATTCTCTACTATAACCGTCCCCACATATTAAGCGAGGCAAGATTAAAACAACATGTTCTTATTTATTTTTTTGTTTCGCAGATTCAAGCGTGGTGGGAACAACCAAGATAACAACCAGACGAACAACCACAACCAGAACAAGGGGCATAACAACAACATGGGCAACAAGGGGCCTAACAACCGGTGAGTCATCATCTTCAAGTCATTTAGTCTCTGCTGTAGGAGGATAAGCTTCCCAAAAGATACTGCACTACCTAATAGATGCCGGATTCGGAGGTGAACTTTAAAATAGTGGCGATCTCAATAGCTCGATACCGGCTGTAGTAATACTAGGATTCCATTAAACTAGAATAGCCACACAACAAAAAAAAAACCTAATTGGCAAACTAAAGGCTAAATAGAGGATTTATTCTACATTCCTTATGCTAGCCAGTCGAGTTCGCCCTTTTACGACATCTATAATAAGAGTAAGGGTAGTCCTATTCTAGTGCCAGAACTTGGGGCTTCTTATTCAGTTGGTTTTAATCTTCTGAAGTCCTGTAATAAACTACCGTAAAGTTCTGAAGTGCTTTAATATAAATCCTAATAGTAATCCTCTCTTTCTCTCCATTGTTTTTGTACTTTTATTAGTTGTCAAATAAATATTTTTTCTTTCTTTCTCTTTCTTTTAGTACGTAAAGTTTTCTCTGTCCCTTTGAGCAATTTGGGCACGTGCCCAGGCCCCCGCGGGCCCCTCTCTGCTCAAAAGACCTTGATCCATAAGTGCCCAGAGCCCCTAGTAGGCATGTCCTTTAAAACGGACAAAAACCATTTAAGGGTTAAAGACGGCCTGAAATGGCAATGCCAGATTTTGTATGGAAGGTGGCGTCTTTTTTTTTTCGCGCGGCCATCGACCAAACTTTGTTTTTTGATTACAAAATGTGTAACAAACCAAACTTACTATGGCATGTATACTTCTAAACTCAGTCTGAACTGAGTTACGAGCATTAGAAGTTTAATTGTATTCATGTTTTCTCATTGTATACATTCAACCTCACGGGTGGGACCTGGAGTCCTGAAATACAGGGCTGCCCTAAGGCTCCAGTCACACCATTCTCTGTTCCTTCATAATGTATGTTTAATTCTAATTGTAACTTTAGATGTAATGTATAAGCCCTATAAGGTGTGAAAATAAACAANTCTGAACTGAGTTACGAGCATTAGAAGTTTAATTATTTTCATACTAGATTTGCTTTTTGCGCGCAAGTTTTGTAAGAAATTGCAACAAAATATTGCGCTATTTTTTTATTGCGCTGATTCTGCTGCATACTGATGTCTGGAGTCTTTAATGGATGGTATTGTTTGTTTACACATAAAATGTCATTATTTTGTTGCAATTTCTTACAAAACTTGCGCCCAAACAGCAAATCTAGTATGAAAATCATCAAACCTCTGATGCTCGTAACTCAGTTCAGACTGAGTTTAGAGGTATACATGTCATACTAAGTTTGGTTTATTACACTATTTTGTAATCAGAAAACAAAGTTTGGTCGATGGCCGCGCGAAAACAAAAAAGACGCCACTTTCCATACAAAATCTGGCATTGCCATTTACTCTGAAGTGCCATAATAATAAATGTCGTTATCTCCGCAGCCGCAACTCGCACATGGAGTCGCGCGGCTACGGGGCGGGCGCGGGCGCGGGCGACGAGGGCTGCGCGGAGCCGGCGCTGCTGCCGCTGCCCTACATCCCCTACCCGCCGCCCATCTACCCCATCCCCTACTACCCCATCGACTCTGATCCCGGTGAGTTTATATTTCTTTGTTCTTTTGGCTTGATTTCGTCCTATGCTGACATCAGTCGCGAAAGGTGAACAACCACTTTCTATGAAGCGTTGGGCCCAGTACTAAGTTTTTTGTACAGCTACAAAGTTTATGTCGTTTTTATGCCTTCATAAACTAGTTTATTATTGTGTTTATTTGGGGTTGCAAACTAATGTCATTCTCGAGAAAACTAAATTAGAAAAAACTAGAAAAAATGTTATTTTTATACAAAATCCAGTCGTCAGTTACCCAAATCGCAAGCAGAATCCGTTAGAAATAGCATAAAATGTTATTAATCGATAGTTTTATTTCTTCTTCTTCTTTTTTTTTAATTCAATTCAATTCAACAAGCATTCGCAACAGTCTCATCNGTCTCATCTGTGATTCGCAAGTAACATTGCTGCATTGACAGATGACAAAACGAATTATTTTCATTCATTAGTTCATTCAATCATTTTAGTTTTGTCATCTGTCAGTACAAACCTTCTTAAAGATCAAATACACTGAATTGTCCCACCCGTGACATTGACAGGGGGCGCCACCGTCAATACCGGATCGCTGGTTCCGATTTTTGCCATGTTTTCTAACATGGCAAAAATCCATGTCAATCTATATAGTTGAACGATGGTGGCGCCCCCCTGTCAATGAGTTTGGTGGGACAGTATAGTGTATTGAGTCTTTAATCGATTGACTTTTAACGTTCTATTTTACGTTATCTTAGATTAAATCATTAATTCGTTTTTAGTATTGTATACGACTTACGACATCAGTTAAAATTATCATTTTTACCGTAAAATACTCCCTAATGTATGCGTAATATAATATCAAAAACCTACCAATGTACAACTCTGTACAAACTTGGGCCCAAAATGGTTATTCTCCTTTCCTTCGCACACATACGTATGTTAGCCGAGTATTAAACGCGTAACCGACATTGGCGTCATAACGCATTGCCTTATATTTGTACGCTCGGGTGAGTTCGCAACGACGGCAGCGTGCGAGGATAACAAAAATACGTAGATGTTTGCATCAGTGCAGTGGCCTAATTCACGTATTTTTTTCACAGTCAACATCTCGCTGACTATCAGAAGTCGTCTCATTGAAAAACAGTTCTAAATCCGTATTCACAAGGGTCATTTTGATAGAACGATTACTCGATAGGATCGCAAATTCGCAACTCAGTGTTTTGTTGTCGTTTAAGTTGTTACGTGATTAAGAGTACAGGTGGAAAGCGTCCGAGTTGGATATATGTACCTAGTTTTAAACCTACAAAACCCTCTGAGATCTAGTGGCGAGAATGTTGCGATTCAATCGACTGAAAGTACTGGGTAGACTCTTAAGGTACATACAGACAGTACTTATCTTGGTTAACGGCAATGAAATGGTGGGATGGGAGGGGTAACATGTGACGTAACAGAGCTGTCACGGCATATCTGTCTGAAAAACGTCTGAAGTTTCGCTGACGTTTTGACATAACAACAAAAGCAAACTTCCGGACAGCTCCACTACCGCAGGAACATAATCAGCATATAGCTTATACTTTGTGTATTTATTTATTCACAGTTTAGTTGTATCAAATAATAAAGTTACGAGTTATACCACAGAATAATAATAAGTACTACGTACAGAAGTTTTACTTCGTGAAGGTATTTAAAAAAATGTATGCTCAATGTCATTAACCCTCGCTGTACGAGGTGGGGTGTGACACACCCCAGTACTTTAAAAATCGCCATAATTTTAAAAATTTGCAAGTGCTGAATTTGAAATTCTCAGTAGCTGGAATTATGGCGCTGCTGCTTCGATCAGCGTTGCAAAATCAGTCCAGCGGTGACTACCAACTGAGTTACATGCCTTTAAAGTGCGTGAGGGTGTCACACACCCCACCTGGTACGGGACGTTGTTAAAAAAGTTAAAAAATAATCTAACAGTTTTGGTATAATTTATATATTTTTAGCTTTGTTAATAGAATAAAACTCAATACAAATAATATTTTTCGTGATTTTCACGGAATCTGAAATTTTCAAGCACTTTTAGTCAAATGAGATGACTTTTAGTGCGAATCTGGAAGTTTAGTACTGAGATCCGATGATGTATGTGAACATACACTTATAGGCTACAATTTATACTTGGTGATACAATTTATGGACTACTGAAATGGAATAGCATATTTTATAAATAAATAAAATTGTTACGCTCCCATTTTATGCATTGAGCATACTCATTTTCTTTCATCAGAATTGTAGTAAATTGAAAACCGATAATCAAAATAAATTTATACCCTTCCAGTTTTTAATTTACTTTTAAATTATAAGTAAATATCTTATACTTTGTTAAATAAATCGGTTGTCATAATTAAAGGCACTAATTAAAAATTATACATAAGAAACTGATTTCTAAATTACAAGAACAACGGAAATTGTGTCTTTTTGTTATTTTATGATAAAAATGTCATAATACATATTTTCAGCTCAGAGCTTTTCATACACCTAATTAGAATACGTAAATAATCAATATTAAATATTAAATTCCACCTAAAAAAAATTTCAATGAAAATTTTATCACTTTGTATATTGGGGTATGTCATACCCCACCTGGTACGGGGCGTAACTTTTAGTCACCTCGTACACGGAGGGTTAACATTAAGGTGTAATTTAGCCTGTCTCAAGAGTCAAGCACCATTTTGTTGACAAACGTCAGTTATCGGCACTGCGCCGAAGTTATAGTGCTGATTTCGGTAAAGCGTGCGTGAGTCAATGTTCGCTCGTATGTGAGGCCTTGTCGAATAGTATCCTGTAGGTGGGCCATCGTGCGTGTTTTGTTTTCGATGTAAACCCGCGGAGATGAACAGGCCTGGTTATACATAGTAACTAATAAAACATGTATTTGCAGCCATGATGGGCATGATGGGTGGTATGGGCTACGTGGGCTACGAAGAGGGGGTGGAATACGCGGCGCCCATCCAGTACTACCCGCCGCACTACCCGCCGCCGCCGCACCACCCGCCGCCGCACCATCCGCAACATCCGCAACACCCGCAACACCCGCCGCACCACCAGGACAACAAGTGAACTGTCACTGTCAATGTCACTGCTAGACGCTGCTCTTGAGTTTATGCTTACGGATTTTTAGTTAGGTTACGAAACAACGCACAAAATTCGATTTAAGTTCCGCATTTGCGCGGCGCGACACGAAGCGTCGAACTATTCTTTCAGTCATTTTTGTATGTCGCGTTATAGCGGCGCTGCAATGAGCGTAGCATGGGTGCTTACGAGAGAATATTTCGATTTGTGCCACGTAGCGCCGCGCAAATGCGGTCCGACCTATAATCTCGGTCATAGATTTTGTGCTGTAATTAGGGTTTTCGCGAATGAAAGATCCGCTAGATGGCGGGACGTGGATGTGGGGTCTGACTGCTGCGTGATTGGTGGATTTTGACATATCTGTCAATGTCATGTCAAAAATAACCAATCATGCAGCATTTGGACCCCGCGTCTACGTATTGCCATCTGGCGGATTTTTCATTCGCGAAAACCCTCATTGGGTTGACATTCAACCTATCAAGTCTCAATCTATGATTGATATTGAATCGAGTTTTCACCGTTGTTTTGTAATACACTCATTAGTTACGCGCATTCTGAACTGAGTGTCTGACAGACCGCTACCGTCAAAAACGAATTTTATCATCCCTTTTATTAGTCTTGGGATATTGAGATTGTGTATAAATAATCTCGGTATCCCGATAATGTAGATGTTAACTAAAATAAAAGATAATGATTCTTCTTCTGGATGTAATGATAATGAGAACATAATGAAAAACTTCAATCTGACACAAATAATTATTTAAGTCTAAAAAGTGTTCTTAAAAGTAAATTCTTTGTGCTAACTTCTATTCTAAAACTAATTGATCAAATCAAAAATAACAAGTCAATTCATACAAATGCATAAATTATACTGCGGTTTTCTACCGCCTACGGTAATACGGTAAGCGGTCTGCTTACAGCTTCTAACGAATGCTGCTAAACTTGAAGGCTGTAGTAAATTGAGGGAAGATAACGAAAAAATTTTAAAACCTTTTTCTTCCTGCAGTCTTCCCGTAATAAGAGAACGCATTTGCGTTGCACTAGTTCAGAATGCGTGTGTCATAATTTAGTTATAATAAAAAAACTGTTTTGATCTTATCCGAAGTTATTTTATTGAGTTTCACATTGTTTGTTTCCTTCTATCACATGTCGAAAGGCTTGTGACAGAAAGAGAGATATCAAAGTAAAAGTTGTTATAAACTGACTATCATATTACGATTGATTTAACCACTGCACACTGGTCTGTTATAAAAGTAATTTTTAACAGACTTCAAAAAAAGGAGGAGGTTCTCAATTCGACCCGTATGTTTTTTTTTGGAATGAAGATAATTTAGACGAAACAACTGCGTAGTCAGTTTATTACGATCTATAACAGCTAAGTTACTTCTTCATCATTAAAATAAAAGTACATCACATATACTTCAATTAGTTAATTATACATTTAAATAATGTAATCATAAACTCAACGAATAGTGTCGAACTCAAGATGATTTTCATTTATTGAACAACACTCCACACTACACCACTTCAACTATATCGACAATTGAACATCTAGAAACGTAATGCTCACTGCGCCAAGTCGTTAATAAAGAGGGGTCTGGCTCTAGCATTTAAAGTTAATTTGAAGTGGTGTAGTTGTGGTTGAAAAGTTCATAAAACAGGTTACCGATTGAAAACACCCCTGAATTGCAAACTACTTTGTCAATATGTGAACTGTTTTAAAAACTTAATTACGTCGCTATTATGAAAAGTTTAACGTCAGCATCACGCAAAACTCGGGGTGTATTCAGTCGGTATCCACCTTAACATTAGGCGATTGTTTTGTAGTTACAATTAGCTCAAACCATTTTAGATTTAATTAAAAATTCATTAATGTAAAACGACCAATTTTTAAATTAGTTAAGTTAAAATAAGTACACCGCTATATTTTATGCATTTACATTCTCTAAGTAAATAATTATTAAAAAGTTTATCGCATAATGTTGTGAAAACAGTCGCCTTTTGTCTATTCCTTTGGTAACTGGATCTTTTCGGTTCAGTTGTTCAATACAACGACTACGCTCAACGAAAACGGTATACGATTTAGGTAATTTCCCTCTGACCGATATTTTACACGTCGAGAAGTTTCACGGCTTTCCCGTCAGCGGGGGGTTACCCTGTGCCGTGTGTGGCGCACTACGCATAGTGTGTACGTTGGTCAATTATTCCGGCAATAATAAGTCAAAACTTTACTTACAAAATTTACCGAAGATTAAAGTAGTTTCGTAATGGATCACACACGGCACAGAGCCACGCGATATTATTATACGAAAAAAGAGTATACATATTGACTTGTAATTAGTCGGTGTTCCCTGGCGCTCCCGCCCGTGACGTCACGGGCGGCCCGCTGGGCGCGTAGTGTACTTACGGAGAGACGGCCGCCGGGCCCGCGTGCGAGCGAGTAGCACCCATGTCACATTTGGACTGAGCTTTGTGCCCTTTTAGAGATTTTTGAGAGATGTTCGGTGAAAATATTGAAAGTATTCTAAGTGTTCATTGGTGCTGCGAATACGTAGACGTACAGGGTTTTCGAAATATTTTTGTATGGATTGGCATTATACATACGTCGCGTAGTGTAGGCGCTGTATATCATTCCTTAATCTAAGGTGAAATTGTAAATTTTAAGCCATCGTAATTATGTAGGTTGTACGTCGCAAATTTAAGTTTCTATAGGTTCGCCCGTCGCCCAGCGCGTTCCCTCGCTTGTGCGCTCGCCGCCGCGAGTCCTACTGGGCCGCCCCGCCATAAACACGTTCACCGCGGCAAGTGCAAGCAGGCTTAAACTTTTCTCATCAGTTCCTAATGAATAATTCCTATTCAAATATTCCTATTAAATGTTACAATATTTTATTCCCTATCCCGAAGTCAATTACGCGACCCGGCACCCGCGCGCCTGGGCGGCGGGCTTAGCATTCAGCTTACGTTAGTTTAGTTAGTGATAAGTCTGATTCACTCGTTACGAATAGTTTGAGCCTACGATCTCATCGTCTCGGCAACGACCTTCCGAATCTCGCAGACGACGCGCATCGTGATTAACGTTATGTTATGTTATGTTTAACGTTATGTGTCCTAGTTTGATCTCAACGCAAATTATCCGCGACAAGAATCCTTGGTGCTGGGTAGTCTTTATTTTGTAGTGTTTGGAATTAACCTTTCTTTTAATTTTAAAATGCGAACAGCTGACCTAGTCTTTGCATTTAGAGCCAATCCGAGACACGCGGGAGAAACTACAGGAGCGCAGCACTTGTATGTAGTAGCCAGTAATTCGTGTATATCTATACTAGGAACAAACTTTGTCTATGTGTGTTGTAGTATGCATATAAAATAAACACTTCTAAACACCCTCCCTCTTCTATTCTCAACTTTCACATATTATTTTGTTTGTGGGAAAAGAAAAGAAAAACATTTGGCGTGTGAATTAAAATTGGCTGTGATTCGCTTGTAATCTCAGAGCTTGCAAGGAATGGGCGACTTCGCGGCAGTAGCTAGGTTGCCATAGTCGTAGCGTAACAAAATTTTCGAGTTTAAAATACTATATTTACTTACAGCCGGCCTCTATTGGTCGGCGCATCTGACTTTTGAAACTATCGATCCGCCCATGATTTTTGATCCATACTTTATATTCCTGCATATGTATGACATATATGTATTAAGTATATATTTAAACGTAACGACTACGTAACGAAAACTTGATTGTTTGTACAAAGCGTTGTTTAAAAAAGAAAAAATGTAAAAAAAAAATAAGATAAGTGTACTCTCCAATATATGTGTGATGTAATGTAAAGTCAATTTTATTTGTTCAGTATTAGTTTTAAATCACTAGGAGTTAGAATTTATGTTAGCCGTTAATTAATGTTTATGTAAACATAGTCTAGAATTACAATTTTTAGAATACCGTCAGTTACTTTACATCTCGTCACGCGCGAAGACGCCGCATTTATGTTCCCGTAGAGTTAGACGTTTGTGCCAATTCGAAAGTTTTAATAAATTGGCAGTGTATCAGACCAATACGACCCGCCTGCCAAAGAACAAAATTATTGTTGTCATATCACCATTTACATAGTAATACAATAATTGTGTTGTGAATATACTAATGTACGGATAGATGTATCTCTTACTATATGGTTGTACAGAGCTCAAAGTTAGCGTTGTGTCCGCCTTTGAGATGTTATTTGTAATTTTTTTCCAAATTCCATCAAATAAAAGTCAACTGATTTTGATTTACCTGTGTTTTATTTCAATTAATTTAGTTTTCCTTTCCTTATCGTCAGAATCTAGTTTAATCAATTGATAAAAATCATTTGACTTTACATTTAATAAATATTACCACCATCATCGTGAATATAGCTACATTTTCTTTTGTTGAAAAGTGAACTTAGGCTCAAATGCTTTAAAAACACTTTTCCTCTGAAAACCGGTTTCAACTCTTGCGCAGTCAAGCAATATTTTCCTTTATGTCAAGCACCAACAAAATGTCACAAGGACGCTTGATTGTTGACGTTTGCAACAACATAACCTAACAAATTGATAAAGATCAGAATATAAGAAGAACAATTAATCAAGTTTCTTCACTTCATGAAGTAACAGTTACATAAACCTGGTTCACGGTACGTTATTACAAGATTATTT
>NW_021130414.1:0-933 GCF_004193835.3 Ostrinia furnacalis | reverse complement strand
TATTAGGAAATGTATAAAACTAAGCGGCACAAGCGCGGTCGCATGATCGGGTGCCCCTCGGTACGCCTAAAATTTCATTTAGCCAAACCACATTGGCCGATAGGTACTTTTAACTCACAATTATTATTGTTTAGCCTGACAGTTGTTTTCGCACTATTATACTTTGGCCGAAAAAAATATTTGCCTAAAATTTATTGGCTTATGTACCTACCTTTCTTTCGGCATCACGCATATTACGCTGAAGTATTGGAAATCCCTAATTTTAACATCTCTTTTATTAAACTACTAGCTGTGCCCGCGACTTCGTCCGCGTGAAATAATGACTTTGGGTAGGCACTTTTAATAATTTAGTCTAATTATTTTACAAATAGCTTTTGCCCGCGACTTCGTCCGCGGAGAAGTCGAAAACGTTCTCATACGATTTTTAAATGTTTTACCGTTATTATCTAAATGTTTGAATACTTCGTTCGTTTCAGCCGAAAGACGTCCACTGCTGGACAAAGGCCTCCCCCAAGGATTTCCATACTTATAAAATATAAAAATCTTAAAGGTTAAATAAACATAAAAATATTTTTTTCTTATATTTTATGAATATGCAGCTCGGCCTTTGATCGGTGGTATTATCTTTTTACAACGAAATCGAAAACTACACCTACCGCAGTATTATTGGTAAACCTTTTTTTTATTTTCCTACGGGTGCTAAAATCACCAAGCTTTTAGCATGCCACTGGCCGTGGGAGAAGGAGCTTTTCCTCAAGACTACTCCCACTACCTCAAGGGCCTCCGCCAAAACTCTCGCGCGAAAATAAGTTTATGTACCTATACAGCGCAAGCAGGTGCCCGCGGCATGACCGTCATGCATTACTATGCATTGTTAGGCGAGCGCACGCAGCGGGAACCTAGATTATGATAGTCTTTAACATGACATGTTTG
>NW_021130413.1:0-1070 GCF_004193835.3 Ostrinia furnacalis | reverse complement strand
GGCACTGGGCACTCACTTGCACACGTTGGGCTTGTAGCCGGTGTGGATGCGGATGTGGAACTTGAGGTGCTCGCGCGAGGTGAGCGCCTTGCCGCACACGTTGCAGAGGTGGTTGTTGTCTAATGTTGTTGTGGTTGAGTCTCGNTGTTGTCTAATGTTGTTGTGGTTGAGTCTCGCACCGGGCCCGGCACTGGGCACTCACTTGCACACGTTGGGCTTGTAGCCGGTGTGGATGCGGATGTGGAACTTGAGGTGCTCGCGCGAGGTGAGCGCCTTGCCGCACACGTTGCAGAGGTGGTTGCGCTCGCCCGAGTGCGCGCGCAGGTGGCGGCGCAGCGAGTTGAGGTGCGCGAAGGCCCGCGCGCACACCGCGCAGCGCAGCGTCAGCGCGCGCGCCGCCGCCTCCGGGTGCGCGCGCGCGCGGTGCGCCAGCAGGTACCTGGTGCGACGGACAATCAACTACTCGTAAAGAAGTGAAACGTGGGAGTCTGTTGTTGTTAACAACACCGATCAATTGACGTACTTTTTAAAAATGACAAAATGAGGCTCTCCCATATATTTTGTATGACAATATAAGCAAGTGACGTCACTATTTAGTCAACTAAATTAAAATTCTTTTTTTCAATCTTGGACAAGTAGCCTTACTCACGTAACAAAACTTCAACGACAACAAATTGCTGATTGCGATCCTATCGAGTAATCGTTCTATCGAAATAACCCTTGTGAATACGGATTTAGAACTGTTTTTCTATAGGACGACTTCTGAACGTCAGCGACATTTTGACTAGTGTCAAAATACGTGAATTAGGCCACAGGCATACGACTAAGCGACGCAGTCGTGTAGGTGCAAAGAAAAGGGGCAGCCACAGAATACAGAGTCTATGTATCTAAAGCTCTCTGTGTATAATTTTTTACTAGCTTTTGCCCGCAGCTTCACCCTTGTGAAATTTAGTTTGTCATATATTGTCATAAATTGTAGCCTATCTGGGGGCACGGCAGTGCCCCCACCAAGTCGAGCAAAAAAGCGGCACGGCCGCACCATCTTTTTCTCGAAGCAATTTAGGCCATTT
>NW_021130412.1:0-930 GCF_004193835.3 Ostrinia furnacalis | reverse complement strand
TAGAAGTGACATAAGATTCCACGCGTAAGTGTTTATTTCGTGATTTCCGACTTTGGATCATTGTAAACATTTTTCACATTTTTTACAGTAATTTCTTCCTAAAACGTTTTACCAGTAATTACACTTATCATTTTAATGATACCTATGTCAAGAAATAAAGGTTTTACATTGGTTTCATTGAATTTGAGCAATTTTATATTTTTTGTTTATTTAGAAAGAGCGAGTCTGCCCACAGAGAGCGAGATAGTGATACTTAGTTTGTGCTTCAAGTAGGTATTCAGAGTGTGGCCTCCATTTTTATCTGTAGCTTCATGGCCAACATGCATTTAAGACTCAATCAAAATCGAATCGAATCGCAACACCCGCCATTTTCATTGCGATTACTAAAACCCCGGTGATAAGCTTGGATTCGATCGAAAACCAATAGGGTGAGTTGCACCACCTAACTTTAAACGTAACTATGACGTTAACCGGTGTTTTTTGTATGGAGGTATGGAGTTTGACAGATTTTAGACGTTTGTCAAAGTTAAACTAAGATGGTGCAACCCTCATTAATACCGCGTAACATAAAAACATAAACAATTTCTGAAAAACAAAATAATCATTTTGACAAGAGTTAAACATAATATAGTTCCAAAATACTGGACTGTCCTGTCGATGACATTGATAGTGGGGCGCCACCGTCAATACCGGATCGCTGGTTCAGATTTTTGCCATGTTGGAAACCATATAGTTGAACGATGGTAGCGCCCCCCTGTCATTGAGTTTGGTGGGACAGTTCAGCGTGAGTCATCTATACGCGCTACCATCGTTCAACTATATGGTTTCCAACATGGCAAAAATCGGAACCAGCGATCCGGTATTGACGGTGGCGCCCCACTGTCAATGACTCAATGTCATGCATAGGACAGTTCAGTATTTTGGAACTAT
>NW_021130411.1:0-786 GCF_004193835.3 Ostrinia furnacalis | reverse complement strand
TTAAATTGGGTACTATTCAATGTCGTGATTTATATCGTTCACTGTTTTATTCGTTAATCTAAATACAGGGCAGACTTTTTTTTTGTAAATCAACAATCATTTCTTTATTCTACCTCTTTTAATCTTCGAAGAAATATCGAGTTCAAGTAAATTTACTTGATATTTATATTAAAAATACCCACGTCATTTAAAATTTATGATTCGGCGTTCAGTTAGGTATATATCTAGGGATTTCATATAAGATACGATTTCTCGTCCGTAAAATACAACTTTTGTAAAGCATTCCACCTCCGCCTATTGAATGACGCCCTGCGCATTCAATCCCGCGAAATTAAAAACAAAATCTCCTGTCAGTCAAGAATTTTGGCGCGATCACTTTCTAAGATGGCGGCTATCATTAAAATTTACAACGAACTCCTACCCCTTTAATTAAAAAATCGTGTCGACTCGCAAATAAAATCAATTCGGGCCCATTTTGAACCCTTGAGTTTTCAGGGAGTTTTTCTTGGACCCCTCGAAGGTCGTAATTATATTTGTGTAATGATCGAAAAGTTTTGATGGATTTGTTTTGTTTGGTAGAGCGCATTCTAAAATAAAAATGTTAATTAATTAAAAATATTTTGTGAACGGGTTAGAAGTTTAAATTATAAAAGAAAACTAAGTAGAGTCGTTGTTTTTGAGGTATCTATTATTGGATTTATTTAAGTAGCTATTTCCTTGACTTTTATAAATAGCTTGATAGACTTTGATTAGATGTTACAAAAAATAAGATACACCTTCTTCTTT
>NW_021130410.1:0-503 GCF_004193835.3 Ostrinia furnacalis | reverse complement strand
ATATATCCGCAAAATTCGGATAATGGAGAATTTCGTTAAATTCCGATGGCACTGACAAACAATTTCAAACAAACCGCTGTCGCCATCTTTAGTAGTTCACTATCCACTCACTATGCGATCAGCGCCAAAACCTTACTACCTCTTTGCTGGGTTGTCATCGATCCATAAATAAATGGAGATCAGCGGGTCTAGACAAAGTGCAAATTATAATCGCAAACCAGTCGAAAAGTGGTCGAAAAGCCCCTTTTTTGTATGTAGTTTTGACGGATTCGATTTTCGATTCGATCAAAAAGTGCGTTTTGTCTAGGGGGGCAGTGCGTTTCGCGATTTTTATGATACACTCTTTGTTATGTGTTTTTTTTTTAACCTTATATTGGCCGATTCAACCACAGAAAAAGAATATTAGCCACAACCATAAAAGTTGAAGTTCAAATGACAATGTCATTTAGTTTCGCACAGTGAGAAATTCCAGTGACATGCAATTTTTGTAATGGCAAAATATT
>NW_021130409.1:0-689 GCF_004193835.3 Ostrinia furnacalis | reverse complement strand
GGGGGTTGGGTTTTGCTTATTTTGGATGACATGGGGGGTAGGGGGGTCTAGATGATGATTACGTCATCGTTAGTTATTTCCGTTTTTTCGGGGATTCCCGCAAATAATACATATGCGTAGGCACTCGCTTTGAGAACTGTACCTCTAGTAGGAAAAACTTTCGAGTTCGTTTCGTTGCGTATTCAAAGTGTCATCGAAAAATTTTGTATGAAAAATTAAACAGCGCCCCCTAGGGCGGCTATAATATAGGGGGCGCTGTTTAATTTTTCATACAAAATTTTTCGATGACACTTTGAATACGCAACGAAACGAACTCGAAAGTTTTTCCTACTAGAGGTACTGATTAGGGGAATTACCGTGCGCTATTCACTTGTCTAATAATTAACTCTCGTGCCGACACTGCCCATTGAAGTTTGAGAGTCGTAGTCCGCATATTATTATTATACGCGAGGCTGGCCTCCCGCGCGCGTGTTTTGTTTGGATACTAAACGTATTGTAAGCATTGAAAGTTATCATTTGTGTTTATGTTGATGCATAATTGATGCAATTATGTTTGTTATGTTCTTTATTTCTGATTATCCCTTACTCTATGTGTATCAGTTAAACCTAATATTTTCATGAATTTTCCTATTTTAAAAATGACAATATAAAACATTTATAACTAAAAATGTTTACGTAAGCATGGGGGG
>NW_021130408.1:0-1753 GCF_004193835.3 Ostrinia furnacalis | reverse complement strand
AACAACAGAATTGACCTCTATCTCGAAAACGGTTCACCGTATAAAAAAATTTTTTGAACAAAATTTGTAGAGAATTTTGTATTCTACAATATTGATAATAAATACAAATAGCAAAAAACCCATAGGAAATGAGATATTTCCAAAAAAAGCGCAAAAAAACGTTTTTTGTGACCTTTGACCTTAAAATTTAATGTTGCTTACACCCTACCATAATGTAGGTTTTGAGACAACTTTTAGGGTGTCAATATACAAGTATTTACAGACTTACAGCTGGGTATCTCGAATTCCGAGATTCTTACCTAATTTAAGCTTAAATGATTGGACTATATTATAAAAGACTGTACCTGTATATTATGTCACAGTGTTTTTAAAGTAAAAATTATATCATTTAGACCACGCCACAAAAGCCAACCCGCAGTTTCTTTCGTCTAATGATTTCACATCACAATTTCCTAGTTTTCCGGGAGTTGTGGGAAGACCCTTAAAACTATCCAGTCATTAGAGTCATTCTTGAATGACAAAAAGGGTTCCCTTCATTATAACAGGTAACATTTATAATTGCAGTGTTTTGTTACGGGAAATTCTGGAAAAGGTGATCTAATGTAATCGTTTTTGTTTTAATTTATTTTATACTAGCAGCCCGCTCCGGCTTCGCACGGTTGCAATGGAATTATCCGGCTTTTCTCTTCTATAATATGCATGTTTTATACCTATAAACCTAAACCTTCCTCTTGAGTCACTCTATCTATTTAAAAAAATGCATCAAAATCTGTTGCGTAGTTCTAAAGAACTAAGCATACATAGGGACAGACAGAGGAAAGCGACTTTGTATGTAGTGATAGTGATAGTGCCAAGACTATTCGTATATTGGGGAGATTTAGAATGTCATTAGCGAAGGAAGGAATGACAATAAGATTGATGTCATAATTACTGATAGTCCGCTTATGATATACGGACGAAAACACAAAGATATTGTAATAATGTTCTAATACTAAAGGGTCTTATTGGCACCCTGGTAAAGGAACCCTAAAAAAAGGCCATTCAAGCACCTTTTCCACGCCACTTTGGAACGTTTTTTCCACTTTGGAACGACGCCTAACGACTGACTTCGGAAAGCTCAACGAATATAAAAGAGAAACAAATTCAAACGTTAATTACTGTTGCGATTAATATGCAAATGACATCGTGTAGAAGCCGGCGCTGAAATGTTACATAACCACATTTAGGTGATTATGTACACTAGGGTGGTCCTTATTCCTATGAAAAAAAAATTTTTTTCTTATATTTTGCGGGGCACCACTTAATTTGAATATATACCATATGAAAGTCTTTCATTATTTTTTTTTTAATTTTTAAAAGAAATTTAGGGGTCGCTACCAAGGTTTGAATTTTAAGTAAAAACAAAATCTGTATTTGTTAGATTCATTTATTTTTAAAGCCAAAGCCAAATAAAAATATTACAAAATTATTGTTGTTGCTATGAACTGAGATATTATGTACAATGTACATATTTGAATCAATTATTTTTGAGATATAAGAGTTTACTTGTTAGTATCTCGACGCGTCGGTACCATGGTCGGTACAGAAGAGGGGTTGAGGGGAGAAGGGGACAAGAAGCGATTGTCTATTCTATCTATGCGATGTTCATTTGCACGTAAAATGTGATATAAACACTTAAATAAAACATTTATGAAACCATGATTTAAGATCTTCAAAGCTTTTTTAAATATTTTGACAGCTGGTAGCGACCTCT
>NW_021130406.1:0-27097 GCF_004193835.3 Ostrinia furnacalis | reverse complement strand
GCACCATAACTATGTAATTATTTGTTAGATTGACAAATAAAAATATATGTGTCCAATATTTTTTGATATTAAACATGACGGACTAAAAAATTTTTTTTAGGAAACTAGCCTATTGATAGGTTTTACTTATTTTTGGGAAGTTAAGATACGTTCTGATCTTAAGTGACTGTGTTTTAGGTAAATTTTAACAGAAATCAAGAAATAATATCTTCCATTGAAGGCAATATTTTTGCGCTTAAAGAGGCAAGTCATATTTATAACTTCTCTTACTTTGGACTATATTATCGGTTAGAAGAACAGCGTCAAATATGTAGTTCGTGACACCCAAAGCCACAAACTTGACAATAGCTAAAGCCTGGTCCGTGAGCACGTAGAATTTTGTCCAATGACCCCAAGCTACCCATTCTTATCGCTCGCGCGTAATTATGTTGCTGTCGCGCTCGCACACTCACTGCGGGCGCCCGTCGGACAGTCGCGACAGCAATATAATTACGCGCGAGCGATAAGGATGGGTAGCTTGGGGTCATTGGACAAAATTCTAAGTGCTCACGGACCAGGCTTTAATTACAATTGAAATAAAGGCATATTGCGAACTTTTTGGCTACTTTGACGTCACGAACTATTTGACGCTGACTGTACTAAGAAAAAGTGGCGGAAGAAGGCCAGACAATATAATCTGAATTTAAAAAATAAGCCCGACTAAATAAATGAAAACATTTTTAATCTATTCTAGAAAGAAAAAGTTTTATTAACAAGAAAAGTTAGTAAGAAACCATAGACAATCGTGTTAGCCATAAAGTCGCTAGGACTTACGTTCAAACCTCCTTGGCTGTCATACAAGGTGGGTTTACTAGCCCTTGGGAGCATGTTGTCATATCTTTGATTCGCCTTAGGAAAAAAGGGTACAGTCAACACAAAATTATTTGACAAAAAAACAAAATGCCAGAAAACCTCCTAGGCCAGAGTTCACCAATAGTGTTAAGGATAGTTCACATTGCAACGGGGCGTTAGTGGGTCGTGCGTGGGGCGTTCGTCAAAATTCCAGATACTGAAAAATTTTACGCACCATGTAGGAATGTGAATTTACCCTTAATATGCTAAGGTAAGTTCGTGAGACCTTCAAAATATTGAAGTAAAGGATATTTACTGCTTTTTCGTCTAATGGTGATCTCTGGCTGATGATGATATTGATGGTGATAAGTTTCCCTAAAGGGCCTCGTTTCCTAATGTAAACTAATCACAAAAAAGGTACTTAAACCATTTTTAATTATTAGTCTACTATCTTTATTGGAAACGTACTGATGTAGCTTCATTTGATGCAAATGCAATGTTTAATCACAGATGTAAATACATTTAAAATAACTCATTAT
The DNA here is from genome assembly GCF_004193835.3 of Ostrinia furnacalis. NCBI lineage: Eukaryota > Metazoa > Arthropoda > Insecta > Lepidoptera > Crambidae > Ostrinia > Ostrinia furnacalis. The sequence goes on along the minus strand of NW_021130406.1, from coordinate 25,727 downwards.
TAACACATTAATTCAAAACATTCTTAGAAGGAATAATTCACTAAGTTTTGGACATAATTTTGGATACATTATGAATATATGAGTATCTTCTGCGTTAGATTTTAGTTTGGGTTCTCTGTCACGTCAACCAAACTTTGTAGGGTACAAAATCATTCAGATCAAACAAACCCAAACCACACGAGCTTTGACATGATATTTACCTGTGAAACGCGTATTTGAGGGTTAGGTCTCCTTGGTCCTCTCTCTGGGGAGACTTCCGTGTCACTGAAGGGATCTGGAGTCTTCGACTTGCGAGACTTCGCCCTGTCACCGCTCTCGCCGCGTTTGCTTTTGAAGAACCTTCAAGGATAATGCAAATGAAGATAAATATTAAAAGAAAAGTGCCTCTACACAAAGTAAAAAAGCATTCGTTAGTCGTTAGTACGTAGCAAGGTACCAAAGTAGATGTGAGTCAAATCTAACATAATATCGACATCAAAAGTAACTCTAAGTCAGCACCAATGTAAATTGACATTTTTTTGAACAAAAATTAATATAAATTAAGTAGACTGAAGCAGCTAACACTCCAATAGAGTCAGTTTTTATTATTTAAGTTTCTATTAGTCCAGCACTGAATTTCTTTACTAACAAGAATAAGACAGACATGATACGGCGTCAACTAGTAAATTCACATTTCATTGTGTCGCTTTTCGTAACCGGTTAATTGGTAAAAACGGCTAAAAATAATAGGGAACTAAAATATTTAGGTAAATAAATCATCTAAATATATAAAAGGAGAAACTGACTGACTGACTGACAGATCAACGCACAGCCTAAACGGCTAAACGTAGGCACTTGAAATTTAGAAGGGACGTAGTTTAGGTACCGTAGAGGTGCACTAAGAAAGGAAATCCCGAAATTATCACGGGAACGGGAATTAGCGGAAAAATCCTTTTGTATGAAAAATCTAAACCGCTTAAGTTAGATGCTTGAAATTTGGTGTGCAAGTACCTTAGTAAATTTAAAGCTTAGGTACAACAGGATATCGTAAAATTCCCACGGGAACGGGAGTTAGCGGGAAAAAACATATGTATGAAAAAATCTAAACTGCGTAAGATAGACCCTTGAAATTTGGCATGCAGGTACCTTAGTAAACTTAAAGCTTAGTTACAACAGGATATTGCAAAATTCCTACGGGAACTGGAGTTAACCGCTGAAGATAGATGAAGGGGGTAAAACGGGATCCACGCGTACGAAGTCGCGGGCGGCCGCTAGATATCATCTATCTATCTATATAAATAAAAATGAATTGATGTTCGTTAGTCTGATTATAACTCGAGAACGACTGGGCCGATTGAGCTGATTTTGGTTTTAAAATGTTTATCGTAGTCCAGGTCTAAACGGTGAGTAAATACGCGCGCGATATTGTTTTTCTGTGACAGACAAAATTCCACGCGGGCGAAGCCGCGGGCGGAAAGCTAGTTAATGTATGTATATTTACTTGAAAGGCGATCTTCCTCTCTTATCCTTCTTTTCATCGGCCAGGTTTTGGACGCCCAACTCGTATTTAGACATCTCGGCTTCGCTCGTCGACCTATGCATGCCGTTCACTTGACCTACACAAGGAAAGTGCACTTTATTACATAAGAAATAAAGTTGAAGATAAAACAGTTAAGTGCAGTGAAGAGTTAGGTTTGAGATTATAATTTTGATACAGATTGTGTGAGTTAGAAGTATAAAAGATGCTAGAAGAGTTATATGGACGAAAATATGAAAAATATTTACTGAAAATGTTTTTTTAATACACAAGGATGTTTAATAAATTCACAGACTTTTACAAAAGTATAAAGAAGTAAAACTGATACTCAACGAAAAGTTAAAAGAAGACAAAAAGTACTAAGTACCTATCTAATAACTGTGCTACCTTAAGCAATAGTATAGGTCAAAGATAATGAATATAATTACTATCAAGTAAACAACTAGTCATTGAAAAAAGTAATTAATAAAATTGTATTTGTTGAAATAATTTGTCAATAATTTTAATGAGATCATTATTGTTAGGTGGTGTTCTGTAAAGTGTCAAAATATTACGTTGATGACGTTTTAATTGGACATAAGGCTGAGGTATAATCACATTACTACGGGGCATGCTACATATATTTATACATAATTATTATGAAGTAAATGCCGGTTCATGACTGACATAATAATTGATAACCTATCAATTTATCAAGTTTTACTCTATTACACATAGAGAAATTGGCAAAATATTATAGAATTATCTTTACATAAAATCGTACGCCCCGCACTAATGTGCATATACCTTAAGCTTTATAAACAACTGTAGACAATATTCTCAATAACGAGATTTGGCAACAAAACAATTGAGAATATAGCCATGCATATATCCATTTTTTACTAATAAAAAATGCAAGATGAAAGTTTAAAAGACTGTAGACAACTTAAAATGCCTGTGAAAAAAAATGAGACAGCACAGAACGAGAAAAGCAAGCAGCCAATCAACCTTGCTGGTACGTCACGCCTCTCGTCACCGAGCCTTTGCGGGGGGGTCTCGAAGGCTGCCTCTTCATCTTTGACTGGACGTCGTCCTGGTTATCTTCGTAGTGCAGACCTTGGGACAGGCAGGGTGTGATAAGCCGTGGGGGTTACGGGCAAAGTAACATGGAAGCGGGACTTTTTGGGCGAAGGGATGACGCTACATTTTCCAGAAGTTTTTGGATAGATACAGTTTATTCTGTAACCAATTATTGATACCGATTGATAGAGCTCGTGAAGCACTTTCAGGATCAGTAACCAGTTTTTCGATATCTTGTATAGTTTAGTAATAATCGAGTGCGATCACTTCTCGTTTCCACTCTGTATACAGTTATTTTTTGCTTTAGTTTTTTTTTAATATGATCACGAACCGAGAATCCAAATCCAATAATTTTCCTTTGAAAATGCAGTCATCCACTTTAAGGGGCATCTAAAAAAACTGTGCAAACTAAAATTAGTAAAAGGTGGTAAAAAATTAACAAATTGGGAGATTCTAAAATAATATTAAGGGTATTTTCAGTACATACCTTTGATATCATTCATGGTGAACCCACTTCTCATAATCTGATCGATGTGGGCTGGCATTTGGGCCTCAGTTGCTTCCTTCATCAGGATTTGTTGACGTTCTTTGATCTCCACCCATCTTCTGGCTTTCTCTTGTTCACTGGATAAGACAAAGGTAGATAGACAGTTAAAAATTAATCGAAACACATTAACTACTAATAGTATAGTATAATAATGAGTCTAGGTCATACAGACTTATCAACTCTAAAGCACAGTATCGCATTTCGCGACCTGTCATCACGTTTCACGCGCAGTCAATGAGGGCTATCGTTTTTATACTTAACAGTTGGCACCCCTGGCGATTGACAGGACCTTACTCTACAGTGGCGCCATCTTGATGAGTGCAAATACAATAGTCCTCCTACCACTTTAGCGCTCACAAGTTGGCGCCACTGTCTTCGCTACTAGTAAGTGACAGGACCTTACTCTACAGTGGCGCTAACTGGTGAGCGCTAAAACGATAGCCCTCATTGCATGGCGAAGCGTTTACGTTACAGTGCGGATAAGTGTGAGTTGCAGTATGGACTTTCATACAAAGAATACTGACCGCCTCGAGTTGATACGTTAACGATTCCTTTCCGGGTTGATGAGTGTGCTACGTAGTACGTTCGTAATAGCAGAGTAAATACAAAATTTAGCGTGGATTAGCGGTGAGGTGCGCTGAATTTTGTCAGTGTGTGCGTGCGCGCCGCATACGTATTGGCGCGCGCTCACATACAAACCGCGCTCGGTGCGTTTCTATGCAGATGACCTACTCATTTGTCTTTACTCTGGTAATAGTCCCGTTAACCCCTCGTGCTAAGTTAAATGAGTATTTCTCAAAAAAAATGTACATTTTGAAAAAAAAAAGTGTGCTTTGAAACAGTTCAAAAGTTTTATATTTATAAATCATCACACAAAAAACACACACACACAATTTTGAAGGATGAATATTAATCTTTAAGATAACGATGAATTATAGCTATAATCCTACTTATTACCAAATATTTAGATATTTTAAAAATAGTCCTTTTTTACCTTTCATACAAAAACCTGTTTGCCACCCTAGCTTTTTCATGTATTTTTGTTTCATAAAATGCGATACGTAAGTTTCTGTATCAAATTGATTTTCTATGGGGTGTCATAATGAATTGGCAATTTTAAGCAAAAAAACAAAATGAGTCGCTCTCATTTACTATTTCGTTATTTACTCTTTAGTTACGATTTATTTCTACTTTCCCATGGTTTCTGAACAATTTTTTTTTAGGAATGCCGCCAAAAACCAATGCCGAAAGGCAAAAAGCTTACAGAGAACGACTCAAAATGGATAAACATGATGGAACAAAAATAATTTTATTAAAATAGTATGAATGATTACTCCCTTATTTTATTTCTAACCCCTTAATATTACCCCCTATTAATTGGGTGCATACTTACAAATATTTCGAATTGAATAAATGAAGAGCATTCACAATATTTCGCCAATGTATAACAAGCCTTATGGCCTTACTATTTCGTTACTACCGTTTCGTTACGTACATTTTTTTTGAGAAATACTCAAATATGCTTGGGTTCACCGGAATAGTCTAGCAGGCGGGATTCAAACCCGCGTTCCTGACACTGACACTATTTCAATATTGTATTATATAATGTTTAGGCTATCATCATCATCATTTACATCTACAGTTGAACAATTTCCTCTTCCAGTGATTTCTAAATTAGCCGGTTGGAAGCGGCCTGCATTTTGCGGCGTCCTGTAGTCATCTGTCCACTTGTGGACGTGCAGTCATCTGCCCACTTGTGGACGTGCAGTCATCTGCCCACTTGTGGACGTGCAGTCGTCTGTCCACTTGTGGACGTCCCAACATTTGGTTTGGACTATAGATAAAATACAACAAAGTGATCGTACAACGAACTTACCCTATAAATTGTGCCTGGCATATGACGGGCAAAGACAACCGTAGGAACTCCCAGTTGGCCTTTTCCATGGTCTCAAATGTGTTGTGAGAGATCTTCATGCAAGGTGGTGTTTCTAGAACAAATATATCAACAAATTAGTTCATAAACATAAAACACGGGCAGATATTTTAGTGCCATTTGTTGCTATAAAAAATAATGGTCGTTTGCTACTTATTGGTACTATGCTCGGAGTTTCCCTGCGTGATCGACTCAGAAATGAGGAGATCCGCAGGAAAACCATATAGCTCGTAGACCTGATGGTCGTTGGGGCAAAAAAGTTCTCGAGTGGCGACCACGGGCCCGAGTAAGCTTCCCACTAGGTGGACCGACGATCTGGCAAAGATCGCGAGAAGTATCCGGATGCGGGAAGCGCAGGAGCCGTCGTTGTGGAAATCCTTTGTCCAGCAGTGGGCGTGGCTGAAACGAACGAAGTACGTACCGGAGCCAGCTGGGATCCTGGTAACATCTATCCTGGTGTCCAGCATTTCATCCGTGTTTTCAAAGATGGGCTGGTCCTTGGTGTACCAGTGGGTGACGTCACGCTTCATGTTCCTGTCAAATTACGTCGAAAAATTACAGTCGTGAGAAAAAGTATAGTTTAGGTAACTTTTGAGAATGCAATATCACAAAATATTTGTAGGAAATTATAAATAAATATTTATTACAATACTTACACACAGAAAGGTTCGTATCCTTCCTGAAGACCGCACGTGGTGAAGTATTTTAGAGTGTTGACGTCTTGTCCATAAGTCAGCCTGAAAAGAAAATGAAGAAAATAAAATGCTGCTTCAGCTGTGCTCGTTTACAATTCTCGACATTTTATAAACTATTGAAGAAAAATTATGGTTAAAATAATAAAACGTTTTGATTACGTTTAAAACGTCATAAAGACTCATTTTTCAAGCGCAAATATAGTCATTTTGCCATAATAAAGAACGTAAAGTAAAAAACAAAGAAGAATAACTTACCGGGCCTTCTGTCCCACTCCAAGTGTACAAGCGGGAACGAAGTTATCTCCTTGTACATCAGCAAATGTCGTCTCTCCACCGAGAGCGTCCATCAACAACTCACCATTGAGCGAGAAACCTGATATAACATGAATAATTAGAAATATGGCAACAGTAATTGGGCAGAAAAACTAATGGAAACATAATTTTACAAGTATTCGGCCAATGGACAAAACTCCAAGCCAGTAAAGATAATTAAAGAAAGTTTGCGGCCAATGGACATAACATAGCTCCTGGCTAGAATAGTTATAATTTAAAAAAATAGGGGGCGATTTCTGCGGAATTCCCTACGGCAGATGCTTTTGGCATACGAGTACATCTGCTTCGTATTGAACAAATATTTTAAAATTTTACTTTGTCTTACTTAAGTGGCTCTTCGTTGAATAGATTGGAATAGTTAGCCCAGCTGGTTTGATAAAAAAACTAAGTAATGTTTTTCAGTAACCTTGTATGCAATAGCTTAAATAAACTGTAAAAAACAACTTTGAAAATATATCTTTTCACATAATTGTAGGGCAAGCAAAAGTAGAAATATTTAAAAAAATATCCAACAGTTTGGCCAACTTTAATGAAAAAACCTAAACTACAATATTCTAGTTCACAAAATAGCCGAAAATATATTCACAGGTTACTGTTATTTTGTTAATAGTTAAATATTAGTTCTATAGAAGTGCAAACAACACAAATGATCTATACATGTTAGTTACGACAAAACTGTGTATTTACAACTAGTCATGGCAAACCAATGGAGTTAATCACACATTTTAGTCTTATGGATTATGTTAATGTAACTAACTATCTAGAATCTAATCTAAATCTCTAAAGAACTACTTCAAATTGAACAAGAATTATTTTCTAATAGATAAAACTAAAAAAATTGAAAGCTGCTCTTTCAAAGGCAAGAAAAGCGTCAAAATTCTGAACATACGCTTTGAGTGTTTAAATCATTAATTTTATTTAATTTTTTAGTCTGTATGTACGACCTACCTGCCTATTACTTAATTAGTCATGCTATTTCGATAGGTTTTGGAATTCGGAAAATTGTGGTTCATTTTACGTGTGACATAGGAAACTTTCAGTTTGAAATCACAAAAAATATTAATGGAAAATTTTCACGTTACTGCTTATTTATTTTTGCCCATGACTGTACAATAAAAGAAACTCGTTGCAATGACAGTGCTCAAAAAATAATGTTTTGTTGAATATTTTTTGTTTTTTAATGTTTTAAATATTTTTTTTGATATATTTTCCCTGTACGACTTTAGACTTTATTAAATTTAAAAATTCATTGGGAAAATTATTTTTTTAATGTAAGTTATACATCAGGGCTATCAAAAATAAAAATAAAACTATTTAATTAAAACTGAAAGTTTCCGTGCTATGATAAGAAAATACCTACGTGGCGAGCGTCAGTTTCAAAACAATTCAAATCAAAGTGTATCCAGTGCTAATTCAAATTTGAAAAACCAAGCGAAGCGATGCGGTGGCCGTAATTGGTATTATTTGGAAGCGATGTCAGTCATGAATTTTGATGCGTTACGGCTCTGGAATAACTCTAAAAGCTGTTTAGCAGTGTGGCAAGAATACTTATAAAGGACTTTGATTTTCTTATTTTCTTAAAGATACATTTTTCTAGGGTAATCCCTATAATAAGCATATAAGTATGGCATAATTGCCATAACATGACATAGTCACCAACTAATATCCAGGTTTTCTAAATAAGTTTCGAACAAAATCTATTTATGAAATTCTTAACTGTACCAGCAATAAAAATAATAAGATTTGACTGTCATCAGTCCTCTTATTGCTAGCACAATATTTCTGCTACTCAATCAGGAAATTAAGTTTAAAATACATTGCAGGACACCATTTCATGGCAGTTTTTTTGCTGGCAACTGTACATAAGATGCCCAATTGCCCATACTCTAAAAATATTTTTAAAACATTCTTGCCACAGATCTACCAAAGCCAGCCAAAGCTTGGTGTTGAATGGAGGAGGCGTCACGTGATATTTACTTATCGTCTTATCTATCAGGTCTAAAAAGACCCCCACAACGTCGCCGACCGCCCACTGCTTGCCAAAAGACTCTGTGCTACCGCTGTATACTTTTTCCTCCTTGAAAATTCGGGAAAAATGCATGTTTCAAAATCAAAATATCGATGAAAAAATATTGGGTTGAATTATTGGCAACCCTAGCAATAAATTTTGAAAGTAAAAAAGATACAATTTTCAAGATGGAAATACAAGAAACAACTCTGATATTTAATAAATATTGATTATTCTGACTTTAGCATGGACTAACTTTTATCTATTAAGTACAAATTACAATCATAATGTTGCTACTTTTTACTGAAAATCTATGCATACTTATGGTGGTAAAACATCCAACAAGTACGTGATTTTTATGACACAAAATGTGATATTTAATAATTTTTCTATAGCTAATTCTGAAATACATAAGAAGATGGATTAATTAAGAATTTGGAGAGGGAGAAAACAATGAATACAGGCAACATTTAGGGATTTAGGACACATTAAATGTTACCACATGTTAACAACATAGACATTGATACATCAAAATTCTCCCTTGATACTTTTTACAAACTCAAATCATCAAATTTTTACTATTTTTATGGTCTTTTATCTTGGATTTAAATTTTGATCAGGTTGAGAAGTAGTCCAATTTTTCACAAAATAAAGTTGTCCAAAGAAATCGAAACAATTTTGAGTGCCAAAAATATTTTCCCTATCTTTTAGTTATAACTAAAAAAGTTTGTGCAGGTAAATCGAAATAAAACTATCAATTTTGAATGCCGAAAATCACCTCCCTAAGTTTTTGCAAGATATGCATAATGTTTTAAAACGCCAAAAATTCTTATCATTGATTGAATGGACCTTTCATTAGTGGTCCCTTTATTTCTTTCAACAATAGCTTAGATCTTTAGAAACCAATTGTCTTCAATCAACATTTTCCCAATTTAAAGTACCAATTTCTCTTAAGCTGCGTTATTCAAGTATCAAGACAGCTTATTGTCCGACTCACTGATGGTCATATCCCAAACATCCAGGAAGCATCCGACTATGTCGCCCACTTTGAATTGCTGTCCGAATGCGTCGTTCGAGCCACCGTGGACTTTTACACACTGCGTATTGTGTTTTTTTAACTTTCATAATATAAAATAGCATATAAAAACTAACTTTCATTTTCATAATGTAGAATCAAAAATACCCTAAAAAACTACAATAGAAATGCTAGAAAAGTACTGTGATGAGAATGGCATTTTGAGACTTTCAAGTTAGCAGTAATATAATTTCTTACTGATTATGAAAATATATTTGATATTTCATTCAGGAATCGAACCTGACAAATTGGTCCTCTAAAAATAATACCGTATCACAATATGTAATGTCATTTTGAGCTAAGAAATAAACAAAGTTTGAAACATAGTATTTTAAAATAACGTCTAAACGCTCAAGTTTTTCAAAAAAGGGGTTGTCTACTTGTTTCATTTCCACTCCAGTAAATCTTAACTTCTCAAGAAGTTCTCAAAATATATTCTTACTCTAAAAATAAAGGTAGATAGATAAATTGTGGACTTACGTTGTAACCGTCGAATGCCCAAGAATTTTCGTCTTGCCCCAGCATCATTCCTGGGGCCATATCAGCGTGGGCCCAACCAACCTGTGATAGGAGATAGCAAAGAGTTTAGTATTGTTTAATGATTTCATCATCATCATAATTACAGGCCATTTGAGTCTCTACTGCAGGAGGACTACCCTTTATAATCTATCTGAGGCAAATGGATTATTTAGCCATCGGGAGTGATGGCCAGACGGGTTCTAGGCAGCATCTAGGATTTAATCACCATCATTTCAGCCCCAGGACGTCCACTGCTGAACACAGGCTTCCCCCAATGATTACCAGACTTCGGATCGGTCAATTTAGGATTTATTTATTGCTATTTACGCTGATAGTGCGATATTTGTAATAGTAGTTGTAGCTAATAATAGCAGTCACTCGCCACTGCCAGCTAAAATGTATACAGCGCCATCTATTAGCAGCATTGGGAACTTTACCCATCAACTTTACTAATAAATATTTACCCTCATCGGCCCAGCAGTCAGGATCTCAAACTCGAAGTACCACTTTCCAGAGCTGACTGCGTAATTCTTCTCCGCTCTATACGTCCTGAAATCAGCTTGTTTCTGTTTCGAGGCTTCAGCTAGCAATGCTGTAACAAACAATATTTTTACTGCACCCACGAGAAAAGTGATTGTATGAAAGGGATTTTAACTTTATGTAAAAGAAATAAAATTCAGAATTCATTGGAGAAATTTGTAAAATTTATACATAATAATATATCTAGCGCTTAACTCAGTGCCAGAGGTATAGGAGCGGCACGGAAGTGGTGATATTTGACATATTATGACGGCACAAAGCTTAAATCTAAAGGAGATCTGTACCTCTAGTAGGAAAAACTTTCGAGTTCGTTTCGTTGCGTATTCAAAGTGTCATCGAAAAATTTTGTATGAAAAATTAAACAGCGCCCCCTATATTATAGCCGCCCTAGGGGGCGCTGTTTCATTTTTCATACAAAATAGTGTATAGGGGCGTAGTGTGAGTTTACGTCAAACGCATTCGATATCGATTGCGTTAAAAAATTGATGAAGATTTTAGTTCTTGCAAATATCCGCTAAGGGCGCTATACAATCCGTCATACATTTAATGTCATTTTCGTCTTATTAGAATAGTCGATATCGAATACGTTTGATATAAACTACGAACCCTGAAGCTACGCTGACTTTTAACGATACAAAAACACTTTCCCGTGTCACTTCCATACCTAGACTTACAAACGGGATTATTCCCACCTCTCGTTCCCACCACTGCAACTCCTGTGTAGCCAGGATCTACAGCTTGACCGCCACAAAAACCCGATCAATGAAGGTCAAGTTTGTCCCGGGGGAAAGTTAAACTGTCATAAACAGGTCCTTGTAGGGTTAGGTTCGCAGAAAATTCTTTTTATAAGTAGTAAAAAAAACATACCTTCATGTTGCTCTCCTGTGGGCGGATCCAAGTTATATCCATAGACTAACAGAGTCCTGACAGTCTCAGACGCGGTGTCCCGGTTGGCCTTTTTGATCGCGTCGTCCACTTTTGGGTACGGCACCAGATGTGGCGAGCGGTGCATGTCGGGATCCTACAAGGTAAAATAAATTAGCGTATAATCTATCTAAAACATTGTTTTTGTTTAAATTTCAGACACTAGCCCTTAGGATACAGTATTAGCTACTTTAAGGACTACTAATTCAAAAGATTGATTGGTATAGTTTTATTTTTAGACTTGCAACATTAAGGCAAATGTGATTTAAAAAGGTGTTTTTAAAAAACAAGGTGTCTATTCAAACTACAATTATATTCCAAAATGGCTGAATGGAAATCCAATATCTGATAAAGAAGATATAGCAAGCCAAGTCTTAATAGAATAGTATAAAATATTGAAAAGGGGAATATAATTCGTCACAAGATTTTTTAGTCAATAATAAACTTAAAAAATAACAGTTTACATATCAAGTTTCTGACTAAAATTATCTACATGCATTATTTGTAAACATAATATAGATATAATTACACAAATAAGTAAGCATAAGTACTATAAACATATGATTATAACAATAAAAACACAGTAATATGATGTCTTCTTATGTTGATTGAAGATAAACACAAACATAACTAGCTGTGACCCTCACACCTAGTAATAAAGGTGATATATTAAGTGTGAGAGTCACAGCTGCCATATCTGTTATGGTGAGACAAACTAAAATAAATAAAGACACGAAAAAATCAAATAAACAAGAATCATAACAGTAATCCTATACAATACATAATAATAACATGAATAATTCATAATAAAAGCTAATAAATACACAGCTTCATTGTTGAATGTTGATACTGATGTTAATGGTCAAACACAACTAGCTGTGACCCTCACACCAAGTATAGATTAGTAAAATATTTAGTATGAGAGTCACAGCTGTCATAATTGCCCTTTACGTGAAAAATGTTAAGACAATCGATGCGACGTTGCCTTGTAGATGAAGTCGATGGTAAAAAAAACAAATGAATAACCAAAATTGATGATGATGATCAAACACAACAAACTGTGACCCTAACACCAAGTATGAGTCATAAATATTAAGTGTTAGAGTCACAGTTGTTGTATTTAAAACAGAAAAGAATGAAAAAGATACAAGTGTATTTACTACAAATAAAACAGTTATGTTCGATGATGTAATGCAAACAAATGTGGCAGTTACAGCCATTGTAATCTAACATGACAAAGATAATAAGAATATTAACAAAAATAACATAACAAGAATATTGACTGGTGATGAAAGCCAAACGCAAATAGCTGTGACCCTCACACCTAGTATAAATACTAGTGACATATTAAGTGTGAGAGTCGCAGCTCTCGGGTTTAGCCAAGTCAGTAATCACGAAGGCAAAGAAACTCAATTATATAAAATTATCAGTAGGAGCGAATATAACATTAACTACATTAAATAAACATAAAAATAATACAAATAAATATATGGATACTTGACATTGCAAAAGCGAAACTATACATAATATTATTTACATGTCGTACGTAAAAATAATATAGCTCGCGGAACAAGAGTTGAGGCCATCAACACAAGCAAAGAAGAAAAGCGTATACAGATACAAAATCGCTTGTCACGCTGACGTCTTGCGTATTCTGGATTCAAATATTACATCAGTGTGAGTATGTGTTCGCCGCAACTTTCGATGCGCGACCTACAATACAATACGTAATATAATAGGCAATAATAATAAAATTAAGTAATGTAACTGACCTCATTGAGCCCATAAGTCCATCCTTGTTGGATGCGCTCCCTAGCCCAAAGATTGTGAGTGTTCTCAGCAAGCTGGTCAACTAACTCATCCATCTTTGGTGTTAGGGTGACAGCACTCAAGTCTAAGGGTGCTGGCTTGTAACCGTTCGACTGGGGAGGAAACCGTAAAGCAGTTAGACAACATAATAATTAAACAAAAATCAATTTAATTCCACTTCCTATAAAACTAGGTAGGTACTGATAGTAGACTTTTGACTCATGAAAAGGATTTTGTCAAATAGAAATGAGTCGTTTTTACTGTACTTTATAAGTAAAATAAGTACTATTTTGCAACAATTTTTAGTAAAATATTATACTCAGTAGGATATGTTTTGATTCGCAATAAATTTTAATTAGATTAATTGCAAAATCTCAAAACAGTAGAAAGTCATTTTTCTTATTTACTTGGACGACATCATTGTTATATCAGAGTGCGATGCGAATAAAAACTGCATTGTCGTGAGACCTTGTACACACTGTGGTAATAAAGGATTAAGTATGTACGATAACTACTTGCCTGCATGAAAGGCTCGTTGGGCAGACGAACGTTGCGAATACGCGCTGGGGGCTTGTCAAGGCTGATGTAGTAGCCGAGAGCAAGAATAGTCCTGAAAGAAATTGAATATTAATCCATACAGTTAATATACCTAGTGGAATAGAACAAAGAACTGAGCAAGCGAGATGTCACTAGCTGCATCAATATGTGATAAAAAGAGATGCGTTATGCAACGTAACAGAACTGTTTGGACAGTTCGTTAGCACTTATTGGCTAACGCTGAAAATCGTAGATAGTGCTTCAGAAACGTGGTGACTGGTTCAGTGATTGATTATTGTACAAAACAGTGAAATAATTCTAGAAACTGACATACAAATGACATCCAGTAACATCCTAAAATCGGTTTCGTTTGATAACTCGTGGTTGTTGCTCTTCTTTCTTTTCTTATCTTTCTTTTCAGCCAAATGACGTCCACTGCTGGACAAAGGCCTCCCCTGGTTGTTGCTCTATTCAGAAGGAATATTAACTTCTTTGGTTTGGTTTAATCATCTAAAGAAGGGAAGCGCAAAAGATTGCAATGGATTGAGGTGCACTACACTTAGGCGTTTGATAGTTTTTTTTTTCAGAAATAGTTATAAATGAAGTAAAAGGCGTTTATAGTTATTTACTTGAGTGTTTGCACCGCCAACTGGATGTCGTATCGTTTCTCAGCGGCGGGGAGCCGCTCGAACGGCACCAAGCACGGGTGGATCTTGTGCAAGTCTTCGCGCTGATCTCCATACATCCATCCCGCTTCAATCTACGAAAAAAAATCAAATTAGTGTACTAATTTAATAATACCTGAAATGTGAGAAAGGTGTTATTGTATATGGTGAAACATATAGGGTCGATTCTATTCTTGACATATACATAACTAATTTTCTTACGGGGCCAACATATTCTCAAATAACACATTGATATCTCCATGATAAATTACTGATTGCTGATGGCTCAAATAGAAAGTTTTTTTTTCAATGTTTTTACTTCAGTCCCTTGGGGAAAATTATTGCATTTAACAGTTAAAATCAATCATTTGAGGACTTTATATTGACATTGGACTTACCTTATTCATGGCCCACATTTCATGGATATTCTCCGCTAGTTTGTCTCTGATTTGTTCGACATACGACGGCAAAGTAATCTGAAAAAGAAAGAAAAAATAGTTTATTTATAAGGATGCCGAACAATAAGAATTTTTATTTAAAAGTCATAAAAGTAATTAAGTTTGAAAATCGTTTTTACACGTCCCAATTATAACTCTACCTTACTTCAGGACAATAACTGGGCCAGTGCTGATAAGAACTAGCACAAGAAACTCAGTGGTGAGGACTTTCACCTTCACATACCTGCAAAGTATCCACCGGTGTGGGTACAAAAGCCGTATCATCCTGCACCAGTGGTGGCCCAGCTAGGGCCCGCTTGGCCAAGTTGCCGAAGTAGAAGCACGGCTCCAAGGCCAGGATCTGCTGAGGCAGGAGAGACTCCACTAAAGGGGAGTAGCCTTCGGGCGCCGCGTAGCGCAGCCGGCCGTGTTCGCCTCCGAGAAGGAAGCGGCAACTGGTGGAGAAAGATAAATAAATACCGTAGGCCTAGGATGCGAAGCTTATCTGCCAATAGAGAGAGATGGCGGATAGGGTTGCCAGGTCACAAAAGCCGGACTATGTGCTTCATTTTGCCGGACATTTTACCCTAAAAGCCGCACATGTCACGCAAGCAGCAGCTGCAATTAATGTAGTAGCTCACCAGTGTTTACAACGACTTTAGCCAAAGGCAGTCTCCAGTCTACCGATAGACGTAAACAAGCAAGCAAGATCTCTAGCTTTCTCATACAGCCTCTACCAGCTATGTTCAGATAAATGTTGCGGGTATGCCTTACAATTTTCGTTGACCGATTAGACCAAACTTATCCGAGAGTAACTCCTGGTATAACTGGCACATTGAAAGTTTCAGTATGGGAAATATGTCAAAACTGACGGTTTATTCTGAGATTAATATTTAGGTACTCTTGTTTGGTCTAATCCACCCATAAACGATAACCTTATTACAAAAAGATAAACGCGCGTTGAACTCCTGTTTATATTCACATTTTGTATGGAAATTATGTTCTAAACCAGTATTCAACGCGCGTTTAACTTTTTTGTAATAAGGGCCTAAAGTTCTAGTATTTATTTTCTGCCTATGTTCTAATTCAGACAGCATGAATTTACTATTCTTGAAGATTTATCTTCGTACTTCTTACCTTAATTTACTCGAACAACTGATGACCGGGAAGAACATGCCTTCCAAGTTGAAGTTGGTAAAGGATCCAGTGACCCTTACTCCGTTGAACATAAAGTTTATAATCGGCACTGTCAAATCTAGAGCACAGCCGATCACGTCACCTGAAAGTAAATGACGATATTAGAGAAATACTTAAAGACTGTCTTTCATAAAGTCATTGTTTGTTTGTTAACTAAACCGTATCTGTAACTTTAATATCCAAATCTTTAGAAATCATAGCTTTTCAGTGTAAAGTTTTATCCCCTATTACAATTTTCTTAGCAACAGATTGTAACAAAATTTTAGCAATCTAGTGTGCCATAAGTGGCACACGCAAATTTTGTGTCTTTTTGTAGGCTTCAATATTATGACAAGTCTTATAAAAATAGTGCAGTGATTTATACTGTGAAAAGTTAACAAGCCAACAGACAATAACTCATGTTAAATATGAGTCTTAACGTAAAGGAATTAGGCTCACTTTTCCGTATATAAGGCTCCTCAGCATGCGTCCTGTTCACAGGTGTCTTTCTTCCTCCAGACCACATAAAAGCACCGTCGAAACCGAACGAGTAGAGGTCATCCCCTACTCCGTTCCCTCCCCATTTCTCACCACCGCCGGGGTAAGGGACGTATCTGGAAATTGGAAAAAACGAAACATGGTTATTTCGAGTACGATATGGCACATATTTCAAGTTTTGTGCTCCAAGTGCGATAATTTTATTCAGCTTAACAGCAATATTCTTTAATCTAATTTCAGCTTCGTCAATCTTTGGAGACTTCTCTCTATCCGACATAATCTTCCAAAATATGCCATAGAAAGCGAGGAAGGCTACAGCACCTCTCGTTCCCGCCACTGCAATTCCTGTGTAGCCAGCTTGATCGCAAATGGAACCCCAACCAGTGGAGGCTAAGTTTTGCATGGAAGTTTTTAATAACATCATTATTTTCTTTAGGTTTCCAACAGTAGCTGAATAAACTGCACGTTCCACAATCACTATACTACTTCATTTAGGTAGTTATGTATTTATTTATGTAATAATATCACATCTTTTATCTTTACCAAAAAATGTTTATACCGATGGTTTGGCACCCATATTACAAGTTTTGCCTTTGGCCCTAGATGGCGCTAAATGAAAATGTCAAATGACATTTATAAATCCTTACCCAGCAGTGTTGGCCCATCCAATCCTTAGATGAGGCATCATGTGCGTGGTTTTCTCAATGTGGTCCATCGTCACTTCGAAGTACCACTTCTGGTACACTGCCGAGCCTTCCACGCGGCCCACGAAGATGTTTGGGCGGACGCTGGAAATAAACTCGCTGTTAATTTTCATAATAGCCTTTGTGATTATGTATACTTAGGGTTAGGGGGCTTTTTCGATGTGTTTAATATTTACGGATATAGAATATTTTCGTAAGGCATGCATACAGGATGTAAACGATAAGTGATGTAACTCGATTATTTTTAAACTATACAAGATATCGAAAAAACTGGTTGCTGATCCAGAAAGTGCTTCAAATGCTCCATCAAATGTAACAGATGTTGTTCTGTGATGAACTCACACCTTCTCCGTTACTTATAAAGATGAATCTCGTGCTCTATCTCAATTACACAAAGTTCAAAATACCTTGACACGTTTTCCAACAGCTGTGTTTTAAGTAGCAGATTTTCTAATCAGACACAGTATCTGTGAGGACTTGACAGGTACTCCGCTACCAACGCATATGAAACAAAGGGATCTGAACTCTTTCCCAATAACATAAGGTTTAAATTACCTCGACACATGGTCCACCAGCTGTGTTTGCAAAAGCAGATTCTTTCCAGGCAGGAGGTAGTCACAAATGTTATTCTGTGACGACCTTACAGCCACTCCGTTACCAACGCAGAGTGAACAGAGGACGTCCAATACTTTTGGGTCACGTCCGTGTTTTTCCAGGAGAGAAATGATCACTTTGATGTGTTCGTCCTGTTAGGGAAAAAAAGGTGTTAAAAATTTAGAATAAGAGCCAATGAAACTATTTAATATCAAAGTGTTCTAAGTTTGTCATCATAGCAAGAATTTTATGAACACTGTTGTGTTCCGGCAGTTGGAGAAGTAAATTGACCGACCAAAATTCAGAATCCTCAACCACAGTGGAACTGACTTTATCTTATCTCGATTATGAAGATTGTGTAGCAAACCGAGCAGGAATAGCCCCACTAGGAATCGAAGCCAGGGCCTCTGGGTCTGAAGCAGGTGGTCTTACCACCAGACTACAGAAGCGGTTTTTTAATGCAAAACAAGGCAAGTATATGACCGCAATCGCACCAGATGTTAAGTGAGATGCAGTCTAGGATGGTTCATATCTGCCCTGTAAGTGACTATTCACTCTTGCATTGAAAAGATTACTTATCTACTGAACTTTTCATAAAGCTTTCCCGTTATGATAATAATTAACTTTTAAAAAAATAAAACCGACTTCAAATGCGTGAACACAAAAAAAAAACTTAAAATTGAAAATATTGCGTATAAAAAAGTTTATCCCCAATTTTCCACCCTTGGGGGTGAAATATTTTCTTCAAATTTGCATGAAACCACCCTTTTGATAATACCTATTCAACAAAAAAATAATCGTTCAAATTGATTTATAATCGGCGGAGATATTGCGTATAAAAAAGTTCATCCCCAATTTTCCACCCTTGGGGATTGTTTTTTCTATTATAAAATTTAAATGGGACCACCCTTGAGGTATTACCTATACGCAGAAAAAAGATTTGTTCAAATCGGTTCATAATTGGCGGAGTTATCGCGTAACAAACATAGAAAAAAAAACATACGGGTCGAATTGAGAACCTCCTCCTTTTTTGAAGTCGGTTGAAAAGGCTTTCATTCAAACAATAGATTGTTAAAAAATGACGAAGAATAAGAAAAAAGAAAAGTCTCTAGAGATCTTTACTCACCCGCATCATATTCAAAGCCTCAGGCGAGTCGATGAGCACGCAATGCAGTACATCCAGCATTCCTGTGCCTTCCCCAGAAGCCTGGGAGCCGAGTCGGGAGAACAGCCAGTTCAATCGGTTGGAGTTGGCGAATTGAGCGCAGTTTGTGTGGTTGCCTTTGATTATGGCGGCTAGAAAAGAAAACGTGGTTATTGCCAGTGTCTATTTATGCTTAAAAAGCACCCAAAAAGTGATTTACTTCAAGAAAAATCATATATCATCTCTTTTCCATGAATTTCAGGTAAAGATGTGGCAGTTTACTAAGACTTTTTTATAAGAATTTGAAGGCTTGTTATACGAGTTTACACATACATTTGCCTACTACACATGCACGTTACATAATGGTTAATAATTCACCACCTTTAGACATGAATATTAGATTAAACATAGGTATACGAAAATAAAATAAAATAGCTAAAAATGACGCTACACTTGTCCACTGCTGAACAATCTGAACATAGGCCTCCCCCAATGCTTTCTACACTCGACATCAAATATATCGCACCTCCCGCGACAAGCATTTTCAAACGTATGCATCCCCACTTCCCACCAATATTGGCACCATTAAAAAGCCTAGTTCTAAGCTTCATTTCATTAAAGGAAAGGTTTTTACCCCAGAAATTTGTCTTTAGAAGGATCCAGAGTCACTTCTTCAAAAAATAGGTAGTTACGCTTGAGTCAACTTTTATGGCTGTAAAACTGTTAAGTTGGGATTAATCGCTATCCATCTGTCAAAGAGGACACGTGAAATCATTATTTGGTTTTATAACAATAAAAATTGATCCCATAGGTGGGCCCAAAGTGAGGTATTCTTTCAAGTCACATTTATGGTATATGTTAATCATTTATTAAGAAATTAAATGTGTTTTTCTTTAAGGATATTTATTGGGCTTTCAAATAACACCAATATTGTTGGGGCACTATGATTGTGTCAGAAGAAAATCGTTAAAGTTCGCGTCGCGGAAGGTGCGGTTTATTTGATGTTGAGTATATGTTACCCGGTTGGTAGCGGCCTGCGCCCAGCGCCTACCTGCTACCTTTATGATGTCGTCGGTCCACCTCGTCGGTGGACTATCAATGGTATGGTATTATTAATTACATAGTCATTACTAACCTAGCAGCTGATACAAGTATCCCGATATCATGTCCCAGCTCTGCCCTGACTCGTCGCCTGCCAAGAAGCCGGCTAGGAACCCTTGGGAGGTGATGACGTTGATCTTGTCGATCGCTTCCAAGATCAGGTTGAGGATGCCTTCCTCTTGGAACAGGTCTTGACGATTCCGGAGAGCGCGGAACTTGTTCTGTTTCTCTTCGTGTTCTGGAAGAAAAAGAGGATTTGGAAAATTCTTGGGAGTTAATGATTTCATTGCAACATTTTGCATTTAGGAACCTAAAGTAGCAGTATTTTCATTAAAATTTTGATCAAATGTAATCGAGTAAATTATTATTCTTGTGACTGTTGATATGCCTCTAGATTCTAGAATCTCTAAGAGTCAGATTTGATTATTGGTGTACAATTTTAATAAAAAAATTTCATGAATGCATAATAAACAATTTAAATAAATAAATAAATTTTCTTCAAAACGTTTTTAACTAACAATTTTTTTCCGACTGTACTTCAATTCGTTTTAAACAATGCATCTTTTATGAACTTTAACGATGGCATGGGACCAGTTGCCGAAAGAAAAAATATTTAAGGCTGACTAAGGTGACTAAATTTCCCAGCACCAGCCCATATTATTATTATGTTGTCTCGAATTGATGCTAGTGCAAGCTATATTCGGGACGTGTACAAGCGCCCTGTAAAGGACCTAAGTACTGAATAAATGATTTGATTTGTTTGGGCCAAGTTAAAAGTGGGCCAGTTGGAACATGTGAGATGTGTAGAACATACCCATATCCTCATCAGGCTGTGCGAAGTAGTTGATCAGATCCTCGAGACACATGACCATCTCGCCCAGGTTGACTGACGCGAAGAACATCGAATGCCGACGGTTCTCTTGCAGTGTTTCTAGGCCACTGTTGGGAAGTAACGGAAAGATAATTTAGATTTTTTATTAGAATTTTGCTTGATATAATTAATAGATAGGATCAGATTTATCATTACCTCACAGTCAATTGACACACTTTTTTATGAGCTGTTAACATGCACCAATGATCTCATTTCCGACGTCAAAAAGGAGGCAGTTCTCAATTTGGTTGGTATTTTTGGACAGTGATTCTGAGTTATTTAATAACTTACAAACTTGTAAAATTGTTTCTTTTTTCAAGGTTATTGCAGGGCGGTTTTTAAAACCCCATAAGATATAGAATGAAAAAATCGTAGCGCTTAACTGAGTCAGTTTCTGAGGTATGGGAGCGAAACGGAAAGGGTGACATTGATATAAAATTTATGACTTAAGAGAGCATACAAATCTAAAGTACAGTCGCGGAATGAAAAGGTTCGTCACCTTAGTGTCGGTTTTCGCTTGCACTAGGTACTGTAAGAGTCAAACCTGCCAACATAACCGTGCAAGAAACAGTGCTGCTAACATTTAAATAAATATGACGTTTGCTAACGAATAAGGTTTTGCTTGTTTATTTTTCTATCCCATCAGTGCAATGTTACAAAATGTAGTTTTTTTTTATTTAATAGATAGGTAATGGCAGGTTGAACCAACAAGAAGGTTTTAGTTTATCAATCATAATAATCTTCTTGACAAGTTAAATCGTCAATCAACTTTGATCTAATTTTGAACTTTACTGGCGAACAGTTAAAGATTATTTTCTCTAACTCGAGATTATTCTATAACATAGTTTCAAAAGGTAATTATTAATTTAAATGAATATAAATAATATGTGCTCGCGATTCGTTGAAGGAATCAATTTGAAAACTGACGAACCTTTTCATTCCGTGACTGGACATCTGAAGTCTCGATGACTCAGTTAAACTCTAGACCTAATAGTAAGGGCCCTCACCCACTGTGACTTTTTTTAGCGATGCAGTCGCGCTGTTGTAGCGTTAGTAGCGCGTTGGCAATGTTGGCATCACTCCAGTAGTGCGTTGCAAATGCGACTAGCGCGCGTTAGTAGCGATGCTGTCGCTCGTTTACGAAACGCGCAACATAAAGTCGCCGTGGGCGAGGGCCCCAATATAAGTTATAAAATTAAAATATTCCTTACTTGATAAACTTAGTGAACAACGAGGAACACTTCCTAATGACTCTGGCTGTCCTGGACTCTTCCTCCTGAGACCTGGAGAAGTCCAGCCCGTCGTCCATCTTGCCCTCCTCGTGTAGGATCGCTTGTTTCTCTTCCACTTTGCCAACGCCTTTCTTCTTCGTCTCGTAGGACTGAGGACAAGTATAAATAAAAGTCATAAAACATCATAAAAGTTATAAATGGTATAGTTCTTGCAACTCACGAAGGCGAGTGAGCTTTACTTGTGTGTGTACGTGTACATGCACATAACGATAGTGTAATAATGACTATCAAAACTTTTGAAAAATGAACAGTAGCGAGCCACCACACATGTAAAGCTAACTCGCCTTCGTGAATTGCAATAACTAATATCAAGCTAGTGTCTAGCTTATGTTAACATAATATGCATATACGAGTACCATTTACCTAACATCCTGTATAGTTTAGACCAGTGGTTATACAATATTTTCCAAATGCGAACGACAATGCTTGAGACCCTTTCAAAATATGAAATGAGCTAACTTTCCGATAAACTTAGCTTTCATTGGTGAATAAGAGGTAATATATAGGGACATGCCTCCTTAACCCCTCTGGCCAACGTGAGAAGTGTAGGCCAAAACCTTTATTTGCCTCTAGTATTAAGCAGAAAGGTGCTGGACTATGGGAGGCCTATGTTCAGCAGTGAACGTCCTATGGCTGAGATGATGATGATGATGTGACAGTGGGTGTTGCTCCTACAAAGGAGACTAAATGACCTGATGATGATAATAAAGTTGATCTTACCTTATAAGACAGCCACAGTCCAGTCTCCGAGTGCTGCACGATGACGGTGGAGTCACCATACTTGATGATGGGCGCTCCAATCACCTCCAAGTCTTTGTCTTCTAACACCACCTTCTGGTCATCTTTTTCTTGCCGGAGACAGAAGGCACAAGAGGCTGTGGTTGCCTCTTCCCTGAGATGTAAATAATGTTATTATAATAAGCCACGATAGCCGAACGGTGAAGGGGTCGGACTGGGCGAATCGTGATCCGAGAAATGCGGGTTCGAGCCCACTCATGACTCAAGCATATTTAGCTTAGTACGAGGGGCTAATAGGATTATAGTAATTTGTGCAATGACAAATTACCTGTCTTCTTTTTTTATCAAAATTAAATCAAAATTCGTTTATTCGTGGAACATAGGTAAAACTTTTTAAAATAAATAAATAATTAAGTAGGGCTAAGGCTGGGTTGCATCATCTTACTTTAACTATAACAAACGTCAAAAGTCTGTCAAAATCCATAAAAAACACTGGTTATGGTTGTAGTTACGGTTAAAGGTGGTGCAACTTAGCCAAAAATACAAAACATCTTTTCAGTGTAACCTTAGCGATAGTTATTAAAATTTTTTAGAGATTAGAGTCAAGCAAGGCCAATTTATTAGGTAAGCGAAAAGGTCGTGGGTTCGATTCCCGCGTTAGGCAGTTCGATTTTTTCAAGTTGTTTATTTAAAATATTTAAAACCTTAGGATAGTACTAAATAAAAACGTCATCAACGAGGCATATCACACTTGATAGTTGACACCACCAGACAAACATAATTATTTTCTATGAGCTTTCAAGAATTTCTCCTATAGATTTTTGATGGCAAAGACTATAAGATATCGTCAATTCGTCATACACACCTGCTAACCAAATACAGTTCGTTCTGGTCGTTAACGCCCAGGTATCTGCCAGTAGTGATGTGCCGGATTCGCATCGGGTGGTACCAGTTGATGAAGCCGCCGGCCCACTTGGTGCGCGCTAACTCTAACCGCCAGAGGGAGCGGGCTTGCGACATGACGGAACCGCCTTCGTAGACTACGATGCTGTGGAAGAAATAGTCATTAAGTATCATTATTATATTAGGGGTTAGAGAAATCCGCCAGCTAGGTGACACACGGCACCCATTTTTTAATTACGATCTTGTGCCGCAAAGGTTAAAAATTTCATAAAAAGTGTGCTCCCTCCCTCTCCTTCATGACGATCGGTCAAAAGAGAGATGTAGGTTATGGCGTGAGAGAGCTGATTTTCCCTGCCCTTTTGTCCCTATATCGGAGATTCCTCCGCCTGGACATGAGCTCCCCTGGCCTAACTGGAAGTCTTTAAATAGACTTTGGACGCAGGTCGGCCGTAATAAGGACAATCTGTTCAGGTGGGGATTCTTGGATGGCTCAAACTTGGAGTGCAAGTGTGGTTTTGTTCTCCAGTGGACGAAGCACATGAATATGATGTTGTGCCCTGCGTGCCCCAAAAACTGCACGCAAGAAGATTTAATGAAGGCTACTGACAACGCCATTCTTGTGGCGGAGTTTTGGGCTGACGCTGTGTAGGTTTGTTGTCAGAACGACAAGAAGAAGAATAGGTGTTTAGGTATGAAATTGCTGTTTAGTGTGAAAAAGGAGTTCCTTTTTTAGTCAGTTTTTATTGGCAATAGAAAAAAAAAAGTCTAAGGGCGCTTTCAAATTAGATAGAGACGTGAGGAAGCGTTGGTCTACTTCGGTAGTGACGCTAGAAATTGTTTAAAAACTAGTGGCGCCACTGTGGCGCTACTACCACGAACAGCATTATGAACCTAACCCTCAGTTTTATAAGAACCATTTTCGCAAACATCTGCAACTCACTTCTGTCCAGTTTCTTTAGCCCAGGCGCTGGGTATGGTCAGACACTCGTCTCCTCCGTGGAAGAACAGCTTTATGAACCTAACACGCTTTGTTATAAGAACTCTTTTCACAAACATCATCAACTCACTTCTGTCCAGTCTCTTTAGCCCAGGCGCTGGGTATGGTCAGACACTCGTCTCCTGAAGAACCGCAGTGAGCACAGCATTATGAACCTAACACGCGCTTTTATAAGAACCCTTTTCGCAAATATCTTCAACTTACTTCTGTCTAGTCTCCTTAGCACAGGCGCTGGGTATGGTCAGACACTCGTCTCCTCCGTGGAAGAACCGCAGCGAACAAAGCATAATAAACCTAACACGCTTTGTTATAAGAAACATTTTTGCTTAACTTACTTCTGTCCAGTTTCCTTAGCCCAAGCACTGGGTATGGTCAGACACTCGTCTCCTCCGTGGAAGAACAGCTTTATGAACCTAACACGCTTTGTTATAAGAACTCTTTTTGCAAATATCTTCAACTCACTTCTGTCCAGTTTCTTTAGCCCAGGCGCTGGGTATGGTCAGACAGTCGTCGCCTCCGTGGAAAAACCGCAGTGTGCACAGCATTTTGAACCCTACACACTTTGTTATAAGAACTCTTTTCGCAAACATCATCAACTCACTTCTGTCCAGTTTCTTTAGCCCACGCGCTGGGTATGGTCAGACACTCGTCTCCTGAAGAACCGCAGTGAGCACAGCATTATGAACCTAACACGCGCTTTTATAAGAACCATTTTCGCAAAAATCTTCAACTCACTTCTGTCCACTTTCCTTAGCCCAAGCACTGGGTATGGTCAGACACTCGTCTCCTTCGTAAAAGAGCCGCAGTGAGCACAGCATTATAAACCCTACATGCTTTGTTATAAGAACCATTTTTGCTAAACTCACTTCTGTCCAGTTTCCTTAGCCTAAGCGCTGGGTAAGGTCTGACACTCGTCGCCTCCGTGGAAGAACCGCAGTGAGCACAGCATTATGAACCTAACACGCTTTGATATAAGAACCATTTTTGCTTAACTTACTTCTGTCCAGTCTCCTTAGCCCAAGCACTGGGTATGGTCAGACACTCGTCTCCTCCGTGGAAGAGCCGCAACGAGCACAGCATTATGAACCCTACACGCATAGTTATAAGGACCA
>NW_021130405.1:0-60932 GCF_004193835.3 Ostrinia furnacalis | reverse complement strand
GTAAAGTTTGAAAAAATTATTGCTGTGAAGTACAGAATCACTTTCGTGGCATCAAAAAATTCAAAACGTTAAAGCTTCCAAACGAGACTCACTATTTGACTGATTTACTGAGAATACAATCTTCACATCAAGCGCTACAATTTTTGTTTACAAAAAGTTGAAATAAGTTAGAAATAAAATTCGCCACGAAGGTGACGATGAGAACCGTGGCGATGAGAAATACCCACACAATCTTACTGATACAAGATATAAATAACACTGGTCAACAAAAAAAATAAAATTGTTTGTTTCCTATGATTTTTTTTCTGTTTCTACCTCAAATAGACGCATATTTTTCAAATATGGCAACGGTTTTTCTCTAACAGCTTTTGTTTTTGTGTTATATATATATCTACTCTAATTTAATATTTTTACTTAGATTTTTGATTCAATTGGTCAAAAAAATATATTTTCGATATTGTTTCGTTACGAAGATGTTGTGTGCTTAATCTAGATTGCTTCTGCTATGTTTGTGGTAAATATAATATTTGAAAAATATCGAAAACCTCTATCGGACTTGACGAAAACTGCGTAACATCGACACTTTAAAATAAATATTTGAAATTAAGTAATCAAGACCACAAATGGGTCATTTGTGTTCTGAAAATAGGTGACTTCTTTTAGGCCAACAAGGGGGCTACACAAAGTATCCGTTCCATGGTGTCTCTGGAATAGTCGTAAAAAACAAAAGCGTTGGTTACAAAACTTTTGACCAGTGTGGCTTCCCACACACACAACTTTAAGCTCTTCAGCTAGTTGATACAATCAATTTTATAAACGTGCCTTTATTTAGCCAAGACCGTATCACCGTACTTCCACCACTTTATATTAAGCTCGGCATCTTGAAACAGTTTGTGAAGGCGCTTGACAAAAGTGACGAATGTTTTAATTTTCTTTCGAGCAAGATTTCAGGATTAAGCACAGAAAACTTGAAAGCTGGTAATTTTTGATGGGACTCACATTAGGCAACTGTTGAATGATCGTAATTTTAAGAAATCAATGACTGAAGTCCAGTCCTAAGCTTAGAATTCATTTTTTTTGGTTAAAGTAATTTCCTAAGCAAAAATAAATTGTTGAGAGCATACTATCCAACTTGCAAGAGCTAGGGTGCAACATGGGCATAAAAATACACTTCATGTACTCGCATTAAGAGCGTTGTAGCAAAAAGTTGGCGTTCGAATTTTAGGTTTTTATTGCTTGAGGTCGCGTAGTGAGTGCGCAAATTTATCTGTACAATTTCAACGCTGCGTCGACTAAACGATCTTAATCCGTAGTTGTATCGTACCTAAGACAGTACATTATACATAATAATAAAGAAATAATGTATAATTTACCTATTTGATTTTTTCTCAGATCAGACTTTTAGCAAAATCAAGTTACGTAATTAATGTATTTACGCGGAATTTACACTAGTAAATCCCGCGACAAGATTTTAATCTTTAAATTGAGTAAAGTAATATGTTGATGGGTTTGAAATAATTTATGTTTTATTTTATTCTTTTTACAGCATCAAAAGCTTGTTTATGAAAAATATTTACTATTTAAATTTTACTTTTGACTTTTTAGTTTTTATGATGCGGGATGGAAAAATTAAAATTTATTCTGATGTTGTGACGTTTCCGCACAAAAATATGGATAGGTTAAATAAATAGAATGAAATGTATGAAAACGAGCGTGCCAATTTTTAAACATTATCTATAATATCTGTGTCCATCAAAGAGCTCGTAACTAAACATCGTAAGCGCCATTCAAATTATTATCTAAAAGTTAATAATAAATATTTAGTTTTTATGAATCTAAACAAGTCAGGAAATCAAAGAGGTAAATACTGATATCATTGTGATTTTATAGAATTTATTATTATAAACCACGGTCGTATAATGCTAAAAAATCAGAGGTAACTTTAAGATTTTTATCCATAGAGCAAAATTTATCTAATCGTGTTTTTAAACAGTTATCCCATTAGGTACACATGCGTTCTGTAATACAAACCCATCAAAAACAATACTTGTCAAAAAACCAAGTCTCACTACTCAGTTGTTCTACGGTAAAAAGTTGTGAGATCCATGTAATACCAAGTCCAGTCCAGGAAATCATTAACGTTTTACATAAATATATTGACTTGGCCATCGCATGAAAACACGTGTAAATTAAATTATTTAGTGCGAAATGAAACGAAATTTTGCATGCCTGTGTAGACATGCAAAATTTCAGCTCAATGGGAAAACGGGAAGTAAGTAAATTTTAAGTTGCAAGATTTTACAACTCCAGATGTCAAAGAAAATAAAAGCTTGTAGATAGCTTTACAAAGAAAAGAAAGATTTATGAAGAAAATAAAAAGTACTGTCTACGATACATTTGTTAGGCCGTGTTGCACCGTCTTACTTTAACATTGACATCAAAATTTTGGATGTCAAAAATCTGTCTAACATAAAACGGGTATTGTCAGTTAGAATCAAAGTTAGGTGGTGCATCTCAGCCTTAGTGTATTTTAATTAAATATAATACAAATAGGGATGACGAAAATAATCGATAGGTGATCTCACTCGAATATTTCTTATAGTAGGTATACAAGATGTCGAACAAATGGTTACTTACTGAAAAAGTGCTTCATGAGACCTAGCAAACGGCATCAATAATATGTTTAAGAACGAACTGAATCTATTCAAGAAAATAATAATAATAATAATAATAATAATACATAACGTACATATCGCTCCAAAAATCAATAGTTATAGACACGTGCTCAATAGTACGACGCTTCTTAAACCCATCCACGCTTACACTACAAACCTCCTAAGATATCAAATGAACCAGGATACTTGGCATAAGCCCGTACCTGTTTCATTACTGCCGACTACGGTCGAGATCAAAATTCTTTTGAAAAAAANATTCATCAGAATAACGTAACCTATCGATAGGTATTTTTTTCAAATAGAAATTGTGAAAAAAATCGCTATGTCCATAAATCTCAATTTCGCTCCATAGTGCGGCCTCTGTAACGCTGCGTCTACTTTTGACCGAGTCTGCCAGTCGTTTCTAGGATTGACTAGGCAAAGCCCGAAAGATATGATTTTAGTTTCGACGTTTGACTGAACAGTTTAGGCACTTCTAGGTTTGACTTAGTCAAAGGCCGAAATAAGAATTCACTTCGGGGTTGGCCCGAAGGCTTTGGTCAAACCTAGGATAGACCAGTCATTCCGCGAAGAGACTGCATATCGACCTTTGACTATGACAGATCGATTGGTAGCGGCCTGCGTACAGCACCTCCCTGCTACCTTTACGAACCTTTACCTTTCTACCATAAAACTAACTCTAGGGACTGTTGTCAGTTAAATTAATGCATAAATAGTACCAGGACAGCAGGATGTATTAGGTGGTGGCGTGGGTCGAAACGCCAAACCGTAAGTGCAGCGATGCGACCTAAACTTTGCTCTCTTCAAGTATAAAGAAACCTTGAAAGTGTGGTATACAGCTGTATGGATCAGGCAACAAAATGTGTATACAATGAGTGTTTTTCATCTGGGTACAGCGACTTGAATGATAATATCATCTTAGAGAATAGGTAATATTGATCTGGACGACTTTGAAATCGTTGGCATCTTTTAATATAAGACTCTACTTATGATACATAGTGCATTTCCCAAATATGAGACAAATCTCTAAATCTCTATGAAGTTTTGTTTCGGTATCGAAATCTATGAATACTCGTACAAAGGGAAATATAAATTAATGCTCTAAAATGTCATAGGCCGATCGTTGGATTGGGATACAGCATATTACCTAACTAGAAAACCTGCTCATTAAGGTATTCAGTACTGATCAGTTTGCTCGTCACTCGCTAAGTCCGTGTGTCCACTCGCCATATTTCGCTAACATTACCGCATCTCCTAAAAGCCTTTGCATACGAAACTTGTCCCGTAAAACTCGTGACAGTGGCTTTTATAATGACTTCCTCAGTAAGGCTACATTGTCCCGCACTATTTACTGGAACATTTTACGGGAAGCTCCAGCTGAATTATGTGGAACAACTAGCACTAATAACCTATTTACATAGCTCCGGCTTCGCCTTATTTACTAAGAATAAAGTGGGTGTACAGGGATGAACTACATTTTCCGAAGAACTAAGTAAGTACTTGTACCTATCGGTAATTAAATGGAGCAAACAAGTAACCATTACCGTACCGTACTCTACAGAGGACTGCAGAAGAAAGGGACGTCCTAAAACAAGATCATAATAAAATAACCCTCCTTCTGGCACAGTCGGGTAAAAAAAAAAATTAGGGTTAGTTGCACCACCTAACATTAACAGTGAATATGACGATAACCGGTGCTTTTTGTATGGAGTTTGACAGATTTTTGACGTTTGTCAAAGTTAAAATAAGATGGTGCAACCCAGCCTAAAAGTATTTACTTAATTTTGACCAGTGTTATGAACGTCGAAAAGATGAATAGGCAAAGACGACGATCGACTGACATCATAATAAATTGTGTATCTTGTGCAGCCTTTAAAGGTGACGAAGTTCCTTGTTCCTTCTTGACAATTCCTCTAATTACAGACGCTATGTTTTCTCTACTTGTGAAAACAAGTTTTAATTGGGACCCTGAATAAGAGCTCTTTGTAGAAATTCACAGAATTATTTTAAATATCCATTTAATAAAATTTTCTTTGATGTAAAGATGCACGACGCGCGACGCCCGTAATAAAGCAGGTTTACACTGAAAAATATTTATTACTAGCTTTCCGCCCGCGGCTTCGCCCGCGTGGAATATTGTCTGTCACAGAAAAACTTTATCGCGCGCGTCCCTGTTTCAAAAACCGGGATAAAAACTATCCTATGTTCTTTCCCGGGACTCAAAATATCTCTATGCCAAATTTCATCAAAATCGGTTGCGAGGTTTAAGCGGGAAAGCGTAACAGACAGACAGACAGACAGACAGACAGACAGACAGACAGACAGACAGACAGACAGACAGACAGACAGACAGACAGAGTTACTTTCGCATTTATAATATTAGTTGGGATTGTGTAGGGGAAAAATGTAGTGAGCTTTACTGGTTTTCTTTTACCAAGTAATAAGCAAATAATAAGCAAATAATAAAAAGCTAGTAAATAAGCTCCTTATGATTTTTATCTGTGCATTTTAGAGACAGAATGTAAATTATCTTCATAGCTAATCTATATTTATAAAAGCGAAAGGTCACTGACTGACTGACTGACTCATCACGAAATCTCTAAAACTCCAAGTGCTAGGAGTCTTAAATTTTGCATTTTGCTCACTAAGAACGGATTTTACGAAACTCTACCCCTAAAGGGGTAAAACGGGATCCACGCGTACGATGTCGCGGTGGTCGCTAGTAATAATGTAGTATGAGTATAAGTATTAGCATGTACGAAAAACACTGCCTAGAACAGTTTTAATCTTTCCATTCCACACCATTAGGACCTAATCGGAAAAACTGCCCGAAGATCGGCCATTTTACACAGAACTCTTCTAATATACTGATTGCTCATCTTTGGGTTCAACTTGTTCGGACGAGGCATGTTTTCGGGGGTCCATTTATATTGGGCGCTAGTGTCAATATACGTACTATGTGTAATAGGTCGCAGATGTTATCTACGTGATTCATGGGACCATCTTTTCTGTATCTTAATAGCACGTATGGCTTTCCCTGCACGTAAGTGCACGCGGTGCCAAAGCCTAGCGATGGGAGATAGGGGATAGTTGGAACACGTCGGTTAACCATTACGTGGAATGTGAATAGTGAATTCAAATTCAATTCATTGAATAATTTGCTTCTGAGAAATGCTTTCTGAGAACTATTCTCTCTTACTCGATTTTCCAAAAAAAAAAAAAAACAGACAGATCCTGAAAAAATTCAGATGTTTCATCACAAAATAAACGGCTTTATCTTCCGCGTTTTTTGCAATAAAAGGCACCCAAAGTATAAGTATTCTTCTTTTAGTTATAAATCTTTGTAACAAACGATTATCACACATACGTTATGTTACGTTTATAAAGTAATATTTCGATGTTGTGATCGTTTTTAACTACGTATTTTCGTCTCGCTCTAACGTACTTCGTTTATTAGATTCCCATTACGTTACATCCCAGGCTGACCAGTTTATAAGTTAGTTAACTTGAACCCCTTCTAACTTTAACTTGTCAAATCAGTCTGTTCAAATAGCCCGAGACCTCCCTTGGCGTTCGCAGGGTTAAATTGACATTGACGACAGATACACGATTCAATTAAGCGTCGTAAGGGTTAACGTATGACTGAGTAGAAAACACCAGGGTAGAGTCTGCTTAGGTAAATATTTACGTCACAATTTAGCTTTTATCTATATATATAAAAGAAAGTCGTGTTAGTTACTTCGCTTATAACTCAAGAACGGCTGAACCGATTTAGCTGAAAATTGTCAGGGAGGTAGTTTAGAGCCAGGAGAAGGACATAGGATACTTTTTATCCCGTTCGAAATTAAAAAAAGTCTGCTTATTTATTGCCATTAAGGCGGAACAAAGTTCGCCGGGTCAGCTAGTTTTAAATAAACAACTTGAAAAAATCGAACTGTCCAACGCGAGAATTGAACCCACGAACGCATTGAACTCCTTGCAGTTCGATTTTTTCAAGTTGTTTATTTAAAATTTAGTTTGAGAAGCAACTCTAATCGCTTAGAATTTTTAATAGCTTTTATTGTTTTTGAAATAGTAGGTATACAATGATTGGGTAGCTTTTGTTATACTCGTAGTTATGAAAAAAACTCTCAGTAGGCATTCTAGAATCTTTAAAATAATCAGCTTGACTAGTTGATAATCCTATCCTAAAAAAGAAAATATGACTTTGGAACAATGAAGTCAAAAGATATATGACCCCCTCAGAATACGGAACATGACCCCATGAAGCATAAACAAATGACTATATGGCCATGAAAAAAAAATAAATTTTATTTATACATAGTTGATAACTGGACTTTTTTCTGTGTAGATATTTACCGATTCATATTTTGATAGAGTCTAGGTACGAAAACCCTAAACCAAGTAATGAGCCGTTCTCCAAACGTTCAAGAATAATTAAAATCACCATTGAAATACCTATTAGCGCGCTTTCACATTTGAGCGATTTAGCAGCGCGACAAACGCGCGACAGATGCATCCGCTGTCAAATAGTATGAGGCATGCATCCGCTGTCACATAGTATGTGACAGCGGATGCATGCCTTCACATTATAAAACCGCCGCTGCCGCGCTGCAGTCGCGTTGCAGTCGCGCTACTAAAGCCCTAATGTGAAAGCGCTCTAAAGTCTACATTATTCACATGTTGCGTTATTACAAATCTAGTTTTCTAAATATTTCCATAACCTGATACCGAGTAGGAAAACCCCTAACAAAAGCATCCCGAGGTCATTGCCTGTCAAGTTCCCTATAGATTCACGGGCCGAGATTTTTTACGGTCCCTTTTTATGGGAAGTCCGGTCCTATATTTATGAAGTAATATTTTATACGTTAATAGTCAGATCCAATGTCGCCAGAATCCTAATTAGGTTTGTGAATGGACGTTAATTATGTTGAACTTACTTCGTTGCTGTATTCTGTACGAGCACATTTTATGTTGCACAAAATGTCGCGTTTAGCTGATCTGTCACCAAGATGCAATTTTGCAATGCCACCTGAAGGGAAACTTCTCTAAATACTGAAGATAGAAAATTTTACCCAAAGGAAACATTAATTTAGGTATTTTTGAAAGGAAAGAGATTCAAAGATATTCGAAAATTCGCTTGCCACACCCGATAAATAAATAATAATAATAAATAATATAAATATCCTTGGACATTTTACACTGCGCTTCTAGTCCCAAACTAAGCAAAGCTTGTACTATGGGTACTAGACAACGGATATAAACATACTTAAATACTTTTTTTTTGTAAATACATACATATTATACATAGAAAACACCCAGTCCAATACAAACAAATATGTTCATGCACACAAATGTTTGTACTGTGCGGGAATCGAACCCACTACCTCCGGAATAGTAGTCCGGAATAAATGAACCGATGAAAATTTGGAGTTTAGTTTAATGATGAAAACATTTTTCTCTCTCGTTCTATACTTATTATTATTCTGTGCTAATACAAGGTTTAATATGCAAGAAATAAAAAAGAGATGAGAATTATTTGAGCCACATTTTAACAAAATTTAATTTCTATTAATTTGTGAGGTATGCAATATGCATGCATGCAGGTCGCTGTCAACCGGCCAATCTAAAAATCATTGGGGGAGGCCTATTTTCAGCAGTCGGCGTCCTGTGGCTCAAAATGATGATGATGATGATAGGTAGATAGACCTTGTAGAGATCCTGATACACCTTGTTTTACCTAAAGTGCGAAAAATTAATCTAAATGGAACCTATCGACAGCAAGCCCTCACAGAGTTGACGCTAACAGGTGGGTTGATATAATATTAACGAGTCAGGAGTGAGGGCGCGGAACTGTGTCAATGGCAGCACATAGTTGATGAGGGCTGTTGATTTTTTAACTAACAACGTTTTTCTTACCAAGATTGAGAGTGACTTGGCTTTGTGAAGCCGTGAAATTGAAAATTGTTAGGCTGAGTTGCACCACCTAACTTTGACTGTAACTATAACGATAACTGGTGCTTTTTGTATGGAGTTTGACAGATTTTTGAAGTTTGTCAAAGTCAAAGTAAGATGGTGCAATCCAGCCTAAGTCTATTAATTTAACTGAACGGTTTACTTACCTAACATACATCCACCTCCTGCCCCGGTAAGTGTTATCCTTATGAAGCTTAACTCCTCTCATAACTTTAAAACAACACAGGAGACAACGCCGGGGGATTAACTAGTTTGTTTCGTTTAATTTCGCGAGATATCGAACTGTACGTTGGAAGCGATTTGTTGGAGCTATGTTTACTTTAAGTTTCAACGGGAATCTTAAAGGATACTCATTCCGTTGTAGTTGCGTGTGGGCTGTATATCACACCGATGCGTAGAGAAATATGAGAAATATTTGAAAAAATTCTTAAAACCAAATCAAGATATTTTATTTGAATAGTTAAAACTAAAGTATAATATCGACCTGGTAAAGGTCGCGGGAAGAGCCTGGATGCGGGCAGCGCAGGACCGTTCATTATGGAAAACCTTGGGGGAGGCCTTTGTCCAGCAGTGGGCGTTATTTGACTGAAACGAACGAACTAAAGTATAAAAATAGTGTTAGGGAGGAAAAAATGCAATACGTTAAAATCGTAAGGTAGAGACGGTTGAAATAGCTGAAACTTAATTAATTTATGTTACACACAACAGAATACTATGTGGAATGCAGTTCTATTTCTTTTCAAAAATAAAGGAATGTTTTCTTTGAGTATAATTTTCTATCTACAGTATTAAGAGCACTTTCCCTTCAGGTGGCATTACAAAATTCCACCATGTACAATGCTAATACAATTTCTCAAAAGTAAAGCCATTTTAAAGGAGTCGATCTAGTGTCTTAACCTTAAGAATTTGGGTATTGTCTCATTTAAGCTTCAAAACCTTGTCAAGATAATGTTCCTTAAAAGTATCTTTCCACAAACTTTTTTTTTTTTTCAATAAACAGAATTTTTTTTAAAACTAAGGCAAACTTAACTCTAAACAAAATAAAAATATAAACTTATATATTACTCAAAAATTCCACAAACTAAAAAGGGATAAATTTAGAAAACATTGTTACAAGACGGTGTAATTTGGGTTGTAGCTTATCTCGTACATAGAGCGCGTGCCGGCGCATACATTACGCGGTTTAAACCGAGGGTACACTGAGAATAAACTGAATTACAGCCTGCAATTTTTTTGTAAGAACGCTAAGGAAATAACGAATGCAGAGGCGTTTGTATGCGAAGCTTTTTGTCTGAATGGGAAAAGAGGTGGAGGACCAGTGCTTATACAATTCTCAAATGACATTCAAGCCTTTTTCTTTCCTCTCCATCCTTATTTGTACTCTCTCTCTCTCTCTTTTAAAACTCTTTTCAGTTCAATGTCTCTTTAGTTCAGTGGTCAGTCAATTAGTCAGTTAGCAGGTCCCGGAATTCGCGGATCTTGACTTACTTGACTTAAGGTCTTATGTCCCCTAGATGGGGCAGAGGGCGTCCACAACAGTCCTCCATCGCGTTAGGTCTTGAGCTTCGCGTTTGATCTCGCTCTAAGTCTTGCCGATCTTCTTCGCCTCGCAATAGAATTCGCGGATCTAAGTCCCCATAAAGATTTTTTTAAGTGAAAAATCGTGCCTGATACTCTCTTCTCGGTCCGCTTCATTTCATTCTTAGCGGTAGTTCATAGCATGGTTTGCATTTTAGCTTTTATTAAAACTACGAGTACATGCTTATTTAAATATTAACTTTTTTGATTCATCACTCAGTGCGTTCAAAGCTTAAATAAGCCAACACGTGATGTACATACTGTTTGCTCATTTGTTGAAAAAGCCCAGAGTTGGGACCAACAAGAAAGGGTTATATTATTGAATGCAATTATGGGGGAAGTAGGCAGGATTATACAAAGTCTGTTCGGCACCAGTTTCAGTGGCATGACAACACTCATTGGGTTTTTGGCTACTTCGGCAGAATTTCAACTCTTTTGCTTTCCTCCAGTACAAGGTTTCGTTTCAGCCAAATGACGTCCACTTCTGGACAAAGGCCTCCCCCAAGGTTTTCCATAATAAACGGTCCTGCGCTGCCCGCATCCAGGCTCTTCCTGCGACCTTTACCAGATCGTCGGTCCACCTAGTAGGAGGCCTGCCCACGCTACGTCTCGTAGTCGCCACTCGAGAACTTTCCTGCCCCAACGGCCATCGTCTCTACGAGCTATGTGCCCCGCCCACTGCCAAATGCAAGGTTTAATACTTCAAAAACATGTTTATTTTGCTTTCAGCATCAGCATAGTAAACGCAGGCTAGGCTTGTGATACAACGTGAGGTTGAACAAGAGTTGGGAGTGTGACGATTTTTTTATTAAATGCGATAGATGGCATCAGCAGTATTATACACATTTTGGATATGATTTGAACATCAGCTCTTCATTTTTCTTCCAATCCTAGGCTTAATCCTGCAAATAAACATGTTATGCCGAATTAATAGATAAATGTTTGTAAAACACAATGTTGCTATGCCCAAACCGGGTCTATGTTTGATACTATACATAGATTGTGTATGACCTTATGTACAACATGGAATGCAATAAAGATATTATTGACTATTGACTATTATTCTGAAGAGATAAATCTTCATCATAACTTCAGCCTATCTTGGTCGTCCACTGCTGGACATAAACCTCTCCCAAGAGACACTAAAAAGCAGAATTTCCCAGTATCTCCCTGTTTTTATTCAGACTGCAAGAGTTCTTGATTTTCTTTTGGAGAGATGCAGTTTGTTAATAATTTAGTAGGTCGACTGGAAAGAACTGGAGTTTGTGATAGTCAAATGCTCTAGGGACTTAATTTTGTTGGAATAAAAAGACTTTAGCTCTCTAGGGAGATAGTTTCCGCCCTGAGTTTATATTCTGAGTGCAGCATCGCCACATAACCACTTGTTCCCATTCTCGCTAGGGAAGTAGAGTATTAATAAAGAAGTACTTATCTTTTTCCTACAACTTTGTTCGCGTTAATTTATTAACCATTACCTCTAACCCAAGCCTCTAATGAACGTTTTCACCATCAATTTCTTATTTTTAAGTGATCCCTATGACAATAAAATTCATATTATGTGTTACCATAGGGGTCACTTAAAAAATAGGGATTGATGGTGAAAACGGGCATAACTCTATCATATGCTATAAGCATATTAATAAGTGTTATTTTGACATTCGAAAGTTTCATCAAAATACGTCCAGTGCGTGAAAAAGTAATAAACACCCATTTATTCTCACAAACCTTACTTTCATGTTATGATACAAATAGTGAGATGGTTTATCTGTGATCACATTATTCTTAGTATATTTATTATTGTAGCTGTATCTGCAGACCTAACATACAGTTTTAAGTAAACACCGTTTCAAAATAGTTAACACCGTTAATCGGTTTCTTTTTGCTTATTACATGGTCATGCATTCAATATTTGGTTGGTTTAAACCAATGTTTAAACATGAAAAAAAAAACTGAGAAAAACTGTATAATATAATAAAAGTTTAAGTCTGATTTTTTTTTAAAGTCTATCTTTCGTAGTTGAAGACGCGCCCCACCATTCTTCCGCAAACTTTTGAGTGCTAACGGTACACCCTAAATTATCGATGAGTGCACACGCACACTACAATAATGACGCTCGGATTACACGGATTAAACTCCCCGCACCCCGCGCTTCTCAAAGTCAAAGTCAAAGTCAAAATTTCTTTATTTGTTTGGACTAATAAATAGTTCTTACAAATCGTCATTTTTCTCTCGACCAAAAATTAGTGCGGCGCGTCGTCGTGGATGAAATGGTTTATACAGTGTATTGGATTCACAAGGTACAGAAGACACAAGCAAATCCGTACTAAGTGTTACTTAAATTTATACCAATCCACTCCGAAGTCCATACATTAGTGTTCTCCACGTCAACAATTAAACAGGGTCTCATGAATGTTGATACGAACAAATGTATGCCGTCGTAAACTGGACGCCGAATATAAACGATCCTGAATGCTGATGGTGAGTCTGGTTTGAGGTACTTTCTAGAAGATCCTTCTTTGATTTATGGGTTCTTGGGATTTATCTTCGTGTTGGTAGATATAGGTATTTAACAAAAAATATAAATTAAAAAATTGTATTTATCAGAAAAAAATTGGATTTTAAAGGTGAAAGAATTATTCAAATTGATCTAGTAATACAAACATACAAATACAAATATATCTCCTCTTTACAATATTAGTGTAGATGTAAGACTAGATTTTGCCCGCGGCTTCCTTCTTTCAAAAATCGGGATGAAAACTATCGTATGTTTTTTTGGGTCTCAAATGTAATAAATCTAAATAGGTTCAGTTTTTTCGTTAAGCCTGAAAAAATAGCAGAGACAGGTAGAATTACTTTCGCATTAGATAATGTTAGGCTGGGTTGCACCGTTTATTGTTAAAGTTACGGTCAAAGGTAGGTGGTGCAACTCAGCCTTAGTGTGGTTAAAGTTGAACCAAAATCACTCGTGTCTATTAAAGAAACGATTATACGAGTACATATTAGGCGTCGAAGAAAGTAGAAAGCATAGTTACTGTCTCTAAGGTATAGGTCGAAAGTCGTGCGTGTCGGTTCGTTTATGGGCTGCTTTATGTTGACCGAACGCACGCGCACAATTTATGGCTAAGTTTAGGGCCGACAAATACGTCACGGGACTATTCCCACCTCTCGTTCCCATCGCTGCAACTCCTGTGTAGCCAGGATCTACAGGTTGACCGCCAATAAAATAACACAACACGACAAAAACGTTATATTATATTAAAAAATATTTTTTTATTTTATTTATGGATTATATTATTTTATGGATATGCAATGAAACTCGTGGTTAAAAGAAAACAAAGAAGGGTTAAAAAAACAAACAAGGCAGGAATTTGACCGTAAATTGTATGAATCAAAAATAAATTACTTTATTCAAAAAATTGCTTGACACTAGAACTACTGCTTTACTTAATGAGTGACAGTAAATCATGATTTAATTTTATCGCCATGGCATTTCCAGCTGACGAAAAGTAAACTTTTAATATGTTAAACAGTTAAAAGGCTTAAGGAAAAAACAAACGTAGGTAAGTAATATCAAATTTCCCACTTTTGCGTTAAGCTGATTCTGATTATGTAGACTGTAGAGGGAAAATAGTGAACCAATATGCATACAAAAAAGAACGATAAACCCAAGGTCTTAACAATGCAATAGCAAGATTATAATTGCATTTTTTTATTAACTCATTCTTTTAAAAACTTATTATTTTATTGAAAGGTGAATGGTACGCTCATATTATACTTACTTACTCGTAGGAATGTTAGCTAGCTAGGCCTTTAACGGGGTTTACAAGTCCATTTTTTTTATTATTTTCGGACTTTAAGACAAAAGAATAAAGTTCAAAATATGGTGGGAACTATATTTCCACTTCTGTATAAACCTGACCTGAAACGAACCTAGCTTTGTGTTGAAATTAAAGCCGAATTGAAGAAAAATACGTGAACTAAAGATGCCAATATTATTTTATATCCTACTAAACTTCGAATTAAGAGTTCCTCGTTTTCGTCAACCCTAATGTTGACCAAAAGCCCGCGCACGCTTTTTACGGCCCAGTTTACTTTTGTATCTGACGTAAATTGAGTATTTTATGAACTAGGCTTGCACATCCTTTAGAAAGATGGGAGACGATCGCGAACATAAACATTACTTTTATTATCATCATCATCATTTCAGCCATAGGACGTCCACTGCTGAACATAGGCCTCCCCCAATGCTTTCCACGTTGCTCGATTGGTAGCGGCCTGCGTCCAGCGCTTTCCTGCGCGCTTACTTTTATTTTAAGGGTGTCAATTGGGCTGGTATGTGAAAAATTTTACTAGATTATTCCTTCGTTCGTTTCAGCTGATAGACTGATGTCCACTGCTGGACAAAGGCCTCCCCCAAGGTTTTCCATAAAGACAGGTCCTGCGCCGCCCGCATCCAGACACCTCCCGCGACCTTCATCAGATCGTTGGTCCACCTAATGGAGGCCTAGATTATTCCTTACGTGTTTTGTAATTACCGAGGTTAAAATACTGGTGTCAAACTTGAGAGCCACCATAGGTCTTTGGTATTACTCTCAGATCATAGAAAGAGAATAGATATGAAGTCGCGCGTAACTACAACGAGAACCAGTGTCCCCACATTTCCCCCACCACAGCTCCCACACACACATTCAACTGTGTAAAAACAAAGCGACTGAGAGTCTACGACAACATGTGCAACCGGCTTAAAAGTGCTGTGATTGGCCAGAAGGCGTGCCTTATGGCCGAAGCAAAGATTATCCGCACGCCTCTGGCGGCGAAATTTAGAAACTCTCTAAGAACGACACTTTGTTTGTTTATTTGTTGAGGTTATGTTAGATTATTCAGATGGATCACGATTATTTAAAGAAACCTGTTGCTAATAAAAGCAGAAATACGAAATATTGTTGCGTTCCTCAATGTAGTACTTACGGAGATACGGGAATAAGTTTTCATTTATTCCCAAAAGACAAAATAATGAAGAAAAAATGGAAGACTGCTTTAAGAATAGGCAAGCCAATTTCACCATCAATGAGAGTTTGTTCTCATCATTTTCAAACTTCAAACTTTTTTCCGGGCAGTAAGTATATTTATGTTTTCTTTATTTCATTTTACATAAATTATATTTATAAGTTATTCATTTAGTTTACGCCAAGGCGAGTTTCTCGTCAGATAACGAGATTATTTTATTGTTCCAGATTCTAAAAGGCAGAAGTTGTTTCCTTATGCCGTACCGTCTCAGAATATTCCTAAAATAAGCTCTGATAAAGAAGTACCATTAGTGCAAATAAAAAAAACAATTGCTCGAGAAAATAGGGCTGTTATTAGACACAGGAAAATAGTGGAATCAAATAAAGAGGTTGGACTTGCTATGGAGAATGAAAAAACTAAATTTGAGGATAATAATATAACTGATAACAACAGTCATCATCATGTCAAGACTTCATCGACACAAGTCAATTTAGTGGATTACAGAAATTATCGTCCCCGAGAAGATTGGAGTTTAGCTGACATTCTTTGTGACAAAGAACCTTTGGAAAAGTGCACTCAAATAAATTTTCTTCCTATGTGGGAAGAGGATAGATCAGCTTTAAAGCAATTAACCCTCTCAGATTTACTTAGTAGTGATATGTATTTATTTACTTTTACGGGTATTCATTCAATAGAACTTTTAGAAACATTGGTGACTTGTGTTAGTGAATTGGCCTTAGATGCTCCAACAAATAAGAAAATGTTATCTGTAAGAGACAGAGTTATTTTGACAATGGTAAAAATTAAACAAAATATGTCATAAACCAGCGATAAATTGTGGTTTTGGATGGGGCTTCATTACCAAATGCAGAAATCATCCGGTCAACACACTGTTTTTGTGTTAAACCACTTCAAAAGTCATAATAAATCATCGCTCTTGAATTTTCTCGAGTCAATTCCATTTTCTCAACGACTAAACAAGTTTGACAAGACCTTGTGATACGACCGAGAATCTTTTTTTAAATAAATAAATGGTATACGATTTTTAAAACCCTGGAGTTTGCAATTAAATAGATTTTAATATGACTGGAACAGTGGAAATATTCCATTCCCGATACTTTTAGTGCAGCCCTCGTAGTAGATCTTGCCACTCGGTGAAGTGCCTCTAATGTGTGCAAAGAATCTCCAACAGCTACAAATCTCAAAGTGATTTCTAATTTAACTCTAGCAGGAATAGCATCTCGAAGATGTGTGTCCCGCTTTTGTATAGAGATTTAAAAACAATCTGTTTTGTTTAATGTCCTCTTTTGGAGCATATAAAACGTGCGTTTGGGACATTGATGTTTTCGCCCATTGGTACAAACGCTCGGGTGTAGTGATCGCTTTGTCTGACGCCGACTGTAGACTAGCTCGAGTTGCCAAACGTTTCAAGTTGCCCCCAAGTCCATCACATGGCCCTTTGCCATGAGAAGTGGCATGAAAATGAAACTCTACATCTGTTCTGAAATCCTGTTTAAAATAAAACAGGTTAATAAAATTAAATCTATTTTTGAAGTGCTGTGGTGCACCATCAGTTACATAAATATATTTATTTGTGGATATACTCTTTTCTTGTAAATGTTGGTGTAAAATTTTTTGGAAGGTATAGAAAGTTGCAGTGTCATGTTTTAGGTCATCCGATATCATCACAATACTTCCGTGTTTTAACTCTTGCTCCTTTTTGTAATAATACACAGATGTCAGGAGAGTGGCCTGGTAGTTATTCCAGTGAAATGACTGGGCAGCGTCTTGAACCACGAAGCTGTAGTTTTCAGCAAAATCGCACTGGATTATTATGTCACCCTCTGAAATCGACTCTTTTAACAATTTAAAATACTTAGTTTGCTGATCTGATATGTAGGCGTGAGGTTTTAAAATGTCTAATCCTGAGCAAAGACTGTCGACAAATTCATCTGAAGAAAGAACTTGAGTGGCGATTGTGAAACGGTCTGTACCAACCCAAGTATTAAACTGCACACTAGTGACTTTATTTGCGTCAAATATGTTTTTTAAGTGTTCTTGAATTCCGACAAGGCCAGGACAACTGTTGCATTGTTCGTTCAGCGGTAATTTTCTTGTCAGTAAATGGCAAGTTGGTGTCGGTTCTGGACACATCATCTTTTGCAAGCAATAGTTCAGTCATTATAGTAAGTTCACCTCGGAATGCGAGATACCCAGCTGTAAGTCTGTAAATACGTGTATATTGACACCCTAAAAGTTGTCTCAAAACCTACATATGGTAGGGTGTAAGCAACTATTAAATTTCAAGGTCAACGGTCACAAAAATCGGTTTTTTGCGCTTTTTTTTAGAAATATCTCGTTTCCTATGGGTTTTTTGCTATTTGTATTTATTATCAATATTGTAGAATACTAAATTCTCTACAAATTTCGTTTATAAAATGTTTTTATACGGTGAACCGTTTTAGTGAAGAACTCTCACTTCTTTGAAGATGTTTTAACATGCCGCGAAGAAATAATACTACCATCATCTCCGACTAAATCTACTCAACCGAGCTCATAGTCAACTGATACTAAAATTGAAGATGATATTAAATGCAAGGGCAAAGTGGTTGTTCTTGCTGATGAAAAGCTATCGGACATAACAAAACAAAAAGTGAACCTAAAGCAGTGCAAAAAAATTGATAAATCTACAAATTTAAAGGTTTTAAAGGTAAAGAATGAGCCCATAGCCTACACAAGTGAAATTTCGGAATCTCCCCACTGTATCAGCTCAGCTACTGATGTCTTTGCGCTTCTACGCGCTAGGCACAATGCTGATATCAGTAGCTGACTTTGTGGGAGTATCAATTGCTACAGCATGCAGAATAGTGCGCGACATCTCGTAGCGGTCTCGAGACTTTATGATCGATATATTTTTATGCACCAGAACAGCGCTGCAAATTTTTACACGATTGCTGGGTTTCCTCGCGTGCTAGGTGCAATAGACTGCACACATGTACGCATACAATCGCCTGGTAAGTTTGTACATCATATTGTGATAAAATGTAATGTTCGTTAATTTGTGGACAGTAATTTTATCTATTTTTTATTTTTAGGTCATCTGATAGGTGAAGAATTTAGAAACCGGAAAGGTTATTTTTCCCTCAATGTACAGTCACGGAATGAAAAGGTTCGTCAGTTTTCAAATTGATTCCTTCAACGAATCGCGAGCACATACCTATTACCTTTTGAAACTATGTTACAGAATAATCTCGAGTTAGAGAAAATAATCTTTAACTGTTCATCAGTAAAGTTCAAAATTATTCAGATCTAAGTTGTTTGACGATTTATCTTGTCAAGATTATATTGATAAATATAACCTTCTTGTTGGTTTAACTTGCCATTATTATATCTATTAAATAAAAAAACTACATTC
This sequence comes from Ostrinia furnacalis, assembly GCF_004193835.3. NCBI lineage: Eukaryota > Metazoa > Arthropoda > Insecta > Lepidoptera > Crambidae > Ostrinia > Ostrinia furnacalis. Next base: position 42,281 of record NW_021130405.1, on the reverse strand, counting down.
TGTAACATTGCATGGGATAGAAAATTAAACAAGCAAAACCTTATTCATTAGCAAACGTCATATTTATTTAAATGTTAGCAGCACTGTTTCTTGCACTGTTATGTTGGCAGGTTTGACTCTTACTTACAGTACCTCTAGTAGGAAAAACTTTCGAGTTCGTTTCGTTGCGTATTCAAAGTGTCATCGAAAAATTTTGTATGAAAAATTAAACAGCGCCCCCTATATTATAGCCGCCCTAGGGGGCGCTGTTTAATTTTTCATACAAAATTTTTCGATGACACTTTGAATACGCAACGAAACGAACTCGAAAGTTTTTCGTACTAGAGGTACAGTACCTAGTACAAGCGAAAACCGACACTAAGGTGACGAACCTTTTCATTCCGCGACTGTACAAGCTGTTTTTGATGCGGATTTACGCCTAATGAATGTTGTTGCTCGGTGGCCAGGGTCTGCACATGATGCCACCATATTTAACAACTCTATGCTAAAGGGTAGGTACCTAAGATATGTATAATATGTGTTCAGTGGCTGGAGTATATATATTTAATGAAACCCCTTTTTTAAATTTCATAGCTCAATGTGACTCCGGAGAATTTGGAAACCGGTGGTTGCTTGGCGACAGCGCTTATCCCAACACTCCATATAATTTACTGACTCCTCTTTTGAACCCCAGTACAGTGGGTGATCATCGATGCAATGAAGCCCATATTAAAACAAGGAACACAATTGAACGGTAATTATTTTCATACTTATATTATACAAATAAGTACGTACATTGACCAGTACGTGTTGCCAGTGGTCACTTACTAAGAGCCTCATAAGAAAGTTCAAGGTCACCCAAAGGGTGGAGCGTGCTGTGCTCGGAGTTTCCCTGTGTAATCTAGTCAGAAATGAGGAGTTCCGCAGGAAATCGAAAGAGAAACCAACATAGCCCGCAGGATTGCTAAATTGCTAAGTAGGTGCTATAACTACTTATTAAGCTTCTTATTGTTTCAGAACATTTGGAGTATGGAAACGCTGGTTTCCAGTAATCAGCTTAACATTGCGACTATCACTGCCTAATATCCAAGCAGTAGTCGTAGCGACAGCTGTACTGCACAACATCTGCAGGAACATGAATTTATACAGATAACAATCTGACGGACCCAGCTTTTCGACTTTGGATGAACTGAGCAAAATCAAGATGTTTTGGAAAACCTTAAAACCCACGCTGTAGTAAAAATAACATCTGATGCTACTGAAAATACAGATAACAATCTGACGGACCCAGCTTTTCGACTTTGGATGAACTAAGCAAAATCAAGATGTTTTTGAAACCAAAAACCCACGCTGTAGTAAAAAAACCATCTGATGCTACTGAAAGTACTGATAACAATATGACGGACCCAGCTTTTGGACTTTGGATGAACTGAGCAAAATCAAGATTTTTTTGAAAACCAAAAACCCACGCTGTAGTAAAAATAACATCTGATGCTACTGAAAATACAGATAACAATCTGACGGACCCAGCTTTTCAACTTTGGATGAAATCAAAAAGTTTTTGAAAATGAACAGTCAGACACAGAAAGTGTTTGACTGTTAGTACATGTTCTATAAATTATAACTGTTATGTTTGTGCACAGGTGGTGGTCCTCCAGAACCAGATCCTAGAAAAGAGGATTCTGAATACTTGAGGATCATAAAGTTTAATTAAGACCAGTGCAGTTGGTTTACATAATCCGTTTGATGGAGATAGTTTGATTCCGGTGGCGAATGACATATAAAACATGCCAATAATCACATCTTCAGAATGATGAAATTTGGCATAGAGATAGTTTGAGTCCCGGGAAAGGACATAGGATAGTTTTTATCCCGGTTTTTGAAACAGGGTCTCGCGCGATAAAGTTTTTCTGTGACAGATAAATTTCCACGCGGGCGGAAAGCTAGTTAATTTATATCTGTTAATTCATAAAAATGTTTAAGGCGCGAGGCCCCTTGTATCGCGAGGCTGTAGGCGGAGGCCCACGTCGCCCACGTCTTACGTCGCCACTGCTCCCTGCTTCGGGATGTTCAGCGAAAGCTGTCACTCCCTGAAGCGCTGCGCTGCTCCAAGAATGGTGCCCATGCCTTTCGACGTAAAGCGCTTGCGCACGCAAGTGTATTTCTCTAGCGTCGTCGTAGAAAACGTACATATATCCAGGTACTCCTGGGCTGAGTCCCGGTACGGCTTTCTAAAACTTTTTACAACAAATCCAATTCCAGTCACTCTTGCAATAGGATCCAATCCATGGCATTGCGTTCGGAATCGATTTATCCTATTATTAATTAAAAACTGAGCCAGTCTGTTAGGCATTTCTTTTCTCTCTATAGCTCTGTTTAAGATTACTTCGGTAACGGAACAAAGGAATCATAAAGATGAGCCCACGATACTCATATGCATCACGGCTATTGAGTGAACATGGTCATAATTATAGTTTTTTTGTTCTTGCTAGTATAGGATCACAACTGCTTTTTATCCCGGTATTTGAAACAGGGACGCGCGCGATAAAGTTTTTCTGTGACAGACAAAATTCCACGCGGGCGAAGCCGCGGGCGGAAAGCTAGTCATAAATAAATAGTAAATAAATCAGTGAAAAAACCGGTTTCTGGGTCCATGTAGGTGAATGTGAATCCATTGCTTAAAGATGGGACACAATGGCCTATCTTTGATAACCGAAACATCATAACGAAACGGGAACCCAAATACCCAGAGAGGGTGGTGAATATAGCCCAAAGTCTTCAGTTTCATTAATGATAGACGCTACAACCGACGATTCTTTGCTTTGAAAACTAAAGATTGACTAAAAAGAATGAAAGCAAATATTGACACTGGGAAAGTTCCACGAGCTCAATACTCTCCAGTCCACTGAAGCTTTAAAAGCTATTAAAGAGGGTGGGAAATAAAAAAGTTTATGCAGCTCTCATCATAGACGAAATGAAAATTATGGAATGTGAAGAAGCACTTCCTAATATTGGACGCACTTTCAGTTTTGAAGACTATGGATATATGGTTGAATCGGATGGCAATAGACTTGCAAGAGAGATTTGCACTTTTGATTTGAACGGAACTTTTTCATTTAGCGAACAAGTTAAGAGCTAACCACATAAATATTTTAAAACAAAAATAATGAATGTCCGTCTCGCATCTCAACTTTCCAGCCAAAGTATAGCAGTTGCACATTTTGTGAAAATGTTATCGGATTTTATAAAAGTTATCAATGACCTATTTGATGTAATGTGTACCACCTATCTATGTATGTGTAATTGCATGTGTTATTCCCGATATGTATGAGTCAGTTGTGGAGGCGCAGGCGCATTGATCGGGCGCTGCGCCAATAAACTGGAGTTTACTAAATACGACGTGTATTATTCATTTATTTACCCCACGTTCACGGCAGACACGCAGCCGTGACAATGTTTTAGACTCCAGTACCTCTAGTAGGAAAAACTTTCGAGTTCGTTTCGTTGCGTATTCAAAGTGTCATCGAAAAATTTTGTATGAAAAATTAAACAGCGCCCCCTAGGGCGGCTATAATATAGGGGGCGCTGTTTAATTTTTCATACAAAATTTTTCGATGACACTTTGAATACGCAACGAAACGAACTCGAAAGTTTTTCCTACTAGAGTTACAGGACACATCAATACAGATACGAACGTGCTTTGAATATCGAAAATGATCAAGTTTTCAGGTTATTGGACAAAGCAAAAATTATTTAACCAGCCATAAATATGATGGAGCCAGTATTATGGACTCATACTGTTCCACCGGCTTCCTAGGATTTTGTGTGTGCGCTGTAAGAGCTTAAGGCCTCATTAATCACCTTGTGAAACGCCTGATGAATGAAGCTAATAAAAGTGGTTTGTGAAGCTAGATAGAAGCCATGCCCCCCTTTCATGTGATTAAAGTTGATCAACCGCTTGTCAGAAAAAGGACAACCATTCTATCCCCCATGTATAAGAAGAAATGTCCTTTTTTATCTCGACCCATAAGAGAAATCAGGGTTGAAAAGGATCATCTAAGATTGATTTTTCACAGAGAACATTACAATCAAATCTTTTAAAGGTTAAAGATGCAATAATCAGCATGTTGACATTACTAAGGAGTGATCTTTCTCTCCGGCCTCGAGAATGGGAAATTATTGAAAAGGCTGTGCCAATACTTAAGCCGTTTTATGAGGTGACTGTTGAGATTAGTGCTGAGAAAAATGTTACACTATCAAAAGTTTTGATCTTTGTGCAGTTGTTAACAAAACATATAACTCGAACGATGGAAATATCATAAGAGCATTCAGAATTAAATCAATATACTCAGATAGCACAATTTTGGACCCGAGATTTAAAGGAAGAGGTTTCAGAACCAGAGGCCTATAAAACAGCGAGTGACAGTTTAAAACGTCGGATATGCCAAACAGTGCCTCGTTCAAATATTGCCGCTCCATCCGAAGAACCTAGTCATTGAATCCTTCCGTGCCTAGTACTTCAAAGAAAGCATTTGGGACGAATTCGACTGCGACATGGCACAAGTTACAAGACCAGAAAACCCCTTAGCAGCAGGAATACGGGAATTCAATAAATATGTCGTACCTGGAATATTGATTGTCATATTATTACTTAGTAATCATTTTAATAATAATAAAACAATAATGTTGTTATTATTATTTGAAGTGTAATAAATTATAATTTGATTTATTGGAAATGTCTAGTTATGTTATAAAATAGTTTGCAGTAAGTAAAAGGAGTTGTATTGACCGCACCGAGACAAGTCGGGCGCTACCTGCTAGCCCGTTTGGGTAGGGATGGCTGTATAAAAGAACGAGCACGACCGATTCATTCTGGCCTTAACCGCCGCTCGGTGTTGTTGCAAGAGGGATTTAAAAATACCCTTTGCACCACCAGTGGTGCAAAGGGTACAAAAGGATCTAACCTAATAGAATTGATGAACTAAAATGAACTAATAGTACTAGACGACCGAACTAGTTTTCTGTTGAAGTTATAAGAGTGTTGCAGGAGGAGAACGACGATGATGATGATGATGGGGATGATGTGGATGAAACTTGTGACATTGATCCTCCTCTTGTAGAAACAGAAGATCAAGAACCCTCTCACCCATCAACTTCATCCAATTTGCAGTCTTCATCCAGTTTTCTATTTGACAAAAGAAGCTTGATTTGGAAAAAAAGGAATCTGGTGTATGACGAAGATAAAATTACTTTCTTGGGGAGTTCTACTGCTTCAGGTGGTCTATCACACCTAGAAACTCCATATCAATGTTTTAACTATTTTATCACTGAAGATTTTATCAAAACATAGTAGCGGAGACAAATTTATACATAATACAGAGTAATCCCAGTTCATCTATAACAGTTACAGAATGTGATTTGTATAAGTTCTTTGGTATATTATTGTACATGTCAGTAATCAAATTTCCTAGCACAAGATAACTAAAGTCAATAGATATGACAGGACAATAAAAGGAAAAATTGATATTACTTGCCCGTTTATTGTCCAAGAGTACAATAAACATATGGGAGGAGTAGATCTCATGGATAGCTTTTTGGGCAGAAATCATATAACAATAAGGTCTAAAAAGTGGTACAGTCCTCTCAACTTAANGCAACCCATCATAAAACCCTTAAGAAGTAATAAAACTCCAACACCTTTATTAATAAAAGTTACACCCTAGTTGAACTCTGGCTTAAATTGTCATTTGATATGGAAATGTCATTTTAGTCCAAGGTTCATCCTAGGTATAACTTTTTATTAATAAGGGGGTAACTAGTAGTACTTCAAATAAAAACATTTATTTCACAATTATCCCTATCAATAAATTATAGAGTTAAGGAAGGCTGGAGCAGTAAACCCTTCATGCCTCGCATAACCTAAGTACCATACGATGGACACGTATGATATTTCGGTTACACAAAAAGTATGTTTATCTTNTAGACTTCCTTTTAATAAAACATTAATTTTATTTGTATGTGTTTTACTAACGGTACTTTTGGCGATCACTCACACAAATGCAATTCTCAGCTTAAGTTGATAGTATTATACTTGCGTATATTTTATCATTTATTTGATCTAGCTATTATAAACTCTTGGATTATATATAAAAAAAATGCTCAAGAAAGAGGTGAAACCAAAAAGAGTCTACTTACAATGGGCCAATTCAGAAATGAATTGGCTTTTGTGCTATGCAACAGAGGACCAACCAAAGACGCTAAAAGAGGTCGTCCTAGTACCAGTTTACTAGAAGAGAAATTACTATCAAAAAGAAGAAAAGGTTCTCCAGCACCACCACCTCCAAAAGACATAAGAAAAGATGGTGCTGAACATTGGCCAACAGTAGGTGGGTCACTCCGGTGCAAATTTCCCAAATGTAAAGGCTATTCCACAATTTCGTGTAGTAAATGTGGCGTCAATTTGTGCTTAAATAAAAATAATCATTGTTTTTTAAATTATCATAAAAAATAAAGAAGATTGAGTAAACAATATTTTTTTATTTATTTAGTACTGAGCTAAATATGTGACATGCATGATGATGTAAAGGATGATGGGCACAAATGTATGGAAAGTGGTACCCGCTCCAATAGCCATAACCAATATATATTTCAAAAGGCCTTTTGATGTAGAAAAATGTCTGCTATGGGGCCAGTTCTAACTCACGTTTTGAAAGCAGTAATTCCATTAAGTATTATATGAAAGTATAACACAATCATCCATGTATACGAGTATGTGCTATGACTAGAATCTATTAATATAACCAAAATAAACATTGAAAAGGAAAGGATTATACCTACGATGAACTACCCAAGCTATTAGCCCTTTATTCGCTTTCATCATCATCATCATGATCATTTTAGCCATAGGACGTCCAGTTGAACATAGGCCTCCCCCAATGATTTCCACAATGGCCGCTTGGTGGCGGCCTGCATCCAGCGCCTTCCCGCTACCTTTATGAGGTCGTCGGTCCATCTTGTGGGTGGACTTATTGGGTCTTGTGGGTTTATTCGCTTTAGCAACCCATCATAAAACCCTTAAGAAGTAATAAAACTCCAACACCTTTATTAATAAAAGTTACACCCTAGTTGAACTCTGGCTTAAATTGTCATTTGATATGGAAATGTCATTTTAGTCCAAGGTTCATCCTAGGTATAACTTTTTATTAATAAGGGGGTAACTAGTAGTACTTCAAATAAAAACATTTATTTCACAATTATCCCTATCAATAAATTATAGAGTTAAGGAAGGCTGGAGCAGTAAACCCTTCATGCCTCGCATAACCTAAGTACCATACGATGGACACGTATGATATTTCGGTTACACAAAAAGTATGTTTATCTTCGAACGCAACCAGATCTGAGGCTGGTGGCCATAGTAAATGTTGTTCGTCTTGGTAAGACCTTTCAAATGACACTACAAACATAACTATTGGAGCCGGGTACCATATTGCAAAAAAGTATGTTTATCTTCGAACACAACCAGATCTGAGGCTGGTGGCCATAGTAAAAGTTGTTCGTCTTGGTAAGACCTTTCAAACGACACTAGAAGCATATCTATTGGAGCCGGGTACCATTTTGCCCATTGTCCTTTCCATCATATTGTTTTTTACATAATACATATTTTTATTTACATAAGGATTTTTTAAAATATTTTTCCTTTTATCTAGAGCATTAATTACATCGCCCTGATTTATTTAAAAAAAAAAAATAGCAAAAATCATGCAAAGTAGGGTTAAATCCTTGCAGCTTAGGTATGTAGGGTCAGTACATGGGGGGAGTTGATTCCAAAGATCAAAAGCTAACCATGTTACTCCTTGAGAGAACACACGACAGTCTGGTATATTAAAGCCTCAGTTCTAGATGTGAATAAAATTTAAGACTGCAACGAAATGTTAAAAAATCATGGAGGCCAAAGTGAAGAGAATCATAGTACAAAGTGTGTCAGACCAACGTATAAAAGGGAGCTCAAGTTACCATAAAAAGGCTTTTGAAAAAACTGCCTATGTGGGGAAATGTAATGAATAAATATTTTAGTGAAGCTAAAGAAGTGGCTACTAGCTCGAATGTTGAAAATCATTTTAAAGACATCAAAACGATCTATTTTAATACAAAAACAGAACGAATTCGCTTAGACGAGTTTCTAATATAACAATACAGTACAGTATGCCACCAACTTATCTGTTCAGGTGGTCAAATGAAGAACTAGCGACGCCATTTTGAAATGTCATTCCGCTGTCAGTTTTGATTAGTGTGAGTGCTCTTTGTGATTTATTTTACTTTTGTGGTAATAAGTGTTTCTACAATACCTAAAGGCTGTAAAAAGTGATGCACGAATAATTATACTAAAAGTATTAGCTTTTATGAAGGATGAAAAACGTGCACATTAGCCAATAATACCATTCGAAAAGCTGTATGAACGCGTTGCTGCAGCGACAAGTCAGTGTTGCTAGATACAAGAAAATCAACTCCTAAGAGGATTAAAAAAAAATTATGGGAACATTAAAGCTTCAATTAAAATATGTATGTTATTATGGACTACCTAAATATACAATTTGCGATATTTGACATTTAAGCCGTATTTCTAATCTCGTCAAATTCGACATTTTAATTCCAATAACTTTAAAAAATTATAATTATAATTATCTTTATATTTAGTTATCTCATTTATTTCAGGTGTTTCTGAGCAATTCTTACACAAATCAGTTAATGAACAAAAATTGGCTCAAGAAGGTGGCACTAAACTTGAAACACCAGGCAAAAAGAGAAACAGGACTTCAGGTAAAATTGAAATGGACGACTTCGATATAGGTGTTATTAGAAGAAAAATTAATGAATTTTACTCTATAAAAAAGAAATACCAACTATTCCAAAATTACTGAACGTACTACGTGAAGAAGTAAATTTTAAGGGCAGTCGTGAAACGCTTCGCAAATTGTTAAAAAAAAATTGGATTTAGAAGAACGCAAACAAACAGAAAAGTTATTTGCGAACGGAATGATATATGTGCTTGGAGAGCATCATATTTACAGAAAATTAAGGATAACGAGCGTGAAAATACTAAACCTGTAATTATTTAGATGAAACTTAGGTATAATATACATTCATCACACTCGACTGGAAAATGCTGGCAAGGTCCTGAAGAAGATGGTGATTTAGAGCCAGTTGCAAAGGTCACAGATGGATCATTGTACATGCAGGCGGCGAAGAAGGCTTTGTAAAGGATGCCCTTTTGGTATTTAAATCCAATACTAAAAGTGGCGACTACCACGACGAATAAATGAATAGCACGAATTTCAAGAAATGGTTAACCGAAAAGTTATTGCCAAATTTGCAGTAACCGTCTTTGATCGTAATGGACACATCATAGCATATGCATTAACCGAAGCCCCAACTCAAATTACAATAAGGCTGATATGCAAAAGTGGCTTTTAGAAAGGGGCGTGGAATTTTCAGCACAAATGACAAGGCGTCAGTTATAATGAATTAATTAAAAATAACAAGCCCGTGCCAGAGTACGAGATTGACAAAATAATAAAAGAAAATGGGCATCAAATACTACGTCTCCCACCGTATCACTGTGACTTGAACGCCATAGAAATGATATGGAGTTCGATGAAACGAAAAGTGGCAGAAACAAATGTTTCAAAGTCAAGTGCTAACATGCCTGATTTAATTTCGGATGCGTGCGGTAAGATCTCATCAGCTGAATGAATGAAATACTGCCATCATGTGAAAAATCTTCATGAAGAGTACAGAAAGAAAGATGCACACTTGGATGAGCCGTTTATCATTACATTGCTTAGTGAAAGCGAGAGCAGCGACTCTTGAAGACGATATGCAGTGTGATCCAATAAGTAGCAGTATCCCTGGGGTTCGTCCACTGACAATGTATCATGACGACCATACATACTGTTATAAAATATAAATAAATTTGTTGACCCATTTTATGATTTTTCATTAATATACGCAAAGGTAATTCCATTTATTTAAGCAAGTACATAGTAAATGTTTAACTCATAATTGTGATTAAACTGTACCACATCATTGCAAAATATATTTAAATGGCAACACTTGATACGACCACAGCGACGTCGCCACCTGAACAGATAAGTTGGTGGCACTGTACCTAATTAACTGCATCATTATATTTTTGAAAGGAGACAACATTTTGCCAGGATAACGCACTCGACATTCACTTTACTGATAACCATAAATCCCAATTAGAAGGTTTTACTTCAAACTCAAACGATACATTTGCTGCCCATTTTTGCTTTTTATGGTGAAGGGAGGGAGTGAAGATTATTTAAAGCAGCCAATTGCGTATTGGTTTACGAATAGGTATCCTCAAAAGTGATTTGAAGGACCAACAATCAACATATACAAGAAAAAAACACGATTTTTGCACCGTTTTTTCTGATAACGGAATAGACTCCTTCATGCGCAAGTTCCACGTGAGCTCGGCTGGTTCTTATTATAAATAATTGTGAAATATATTTTAATTTCAATTATTGCGAGTGTTGTGGCTTAGAAACAATTAGGCAGTTAAGAATAAACAAGGCTCGGGCACTATCAAACCGTTTTCCTAAAAAGCAAAAAGCTGCTTCTGCTGCATCACAAGATTTATTTGATGACTTTCAGGTAAGTTAATAGTGTAGGTCACTGAGTAAAGTAAAATAAATATAGAGGTGGGAGGATATACCTACACCTACATACATTCACAATACTTATTATTATTTGAATATTTGTCTAAAAATAAAATAAGTATTATTATATTTCTCTTATTAAACTCAGTTAGCTCAGATGGTAAGAGCGCGACAACGGAGAAGTCGAGGATGTAGGTTCAATTCCTGCATGTGGTGTATTTTTCCCCTATTAACCGTGGTCCCACCGCTAAGACCCACTGGTGGGTCCACAGGTAATTTTTTTTCCCTGTAGACTAGAGATGAGACGTATTTACTAGAACAGATCCACACACTAGGTATTTTACAGTACTAAGTGGCACCTATTCCAATTTCTAAAATTCTTGATCCACCTAGTATTTTTTAAATTACACGATTTCCGACCCTACCATCAAAGTAATAGAGGTTATTATTGCATAATCCGTAGTCGTGTATTACGCGCACCGCGTATTTCTCGCTAAGCTTATGTGCGAACGTAGAGATTCACTCCGTCTCTGTCTGACAAACAAATTTGAGCGCAGGCAGGTGTGAGATAGGAATAGGTGTTTGATGTATTACGTAATTTAAACTCTATTTGTACACAGGTAAGGTTTTGAATATTTTAATTTTTGTTCTCTCTCATCCAGCTCACTCCTTGTTGACTAGCCGGTAAAAAACCAGTTTTTATTCTTCCGACAGGTTTGTTTTGGTTTGTTGTCACGCGTCCGTGATAATTGCATAATTTGTATTGAAATAGTAATTTGATAATTAGATTAAATTGGAATAGTTTTCGAGTGTTGATTAGATAGAATTTAACTCCTGTTTCTGAGAAGTTACCAACTTATTTGTGACTTTAGTGAGTGTTATTGAAACTGTGAACTGTGAGTAAAAGTTATGGCGCCAAAAGGCAGTAGTGCGGCATGGGACCACTTTACCGATAAAGGAAGTTATATAGCGGAGTGTAAATTATGCAACAAAAAACTTAGTTTCAAATCTTCGGTGTCAAACTTGACGAAACATTTAAAATTAAAGCACCCGCTACTGAACATAGTTCCAAGGAATCAGGTGCCTCCCCTGCCCTCTCTCGCGGAAACTACTCGATCTAGTGCTCAACCTGAACAACAGCAGCAGAACTTGCCGTCTACTTCGACTGAAATACACCAATCTGGACCATCAACGTCCACAGTGCGTGTGGTACAGTCAGGCTCAAAAAACATTGCATCATATATTTATAAAAGGAATGCAGAGAAGTGTAAGTCTGACATAGATGATTTAATTATGGACTTATTTATTTTAGATTTTCAGCCTTTTCGAATAGTTGAAGACAAGGCATTTAGAAAATTAATTCAAACTGCATTTCCCTTTTATATTATTCCATCAAGGAAATACTTTACTACTAAATTATTAGCATTTACTACCGAGTCGATTTGAAAGTGTGCGAACGTCTAAAATAAAACAAATCAAAGATAATGTTGAGTCGATTTGTGTCACAGCTGATGTGTAGACATCGAGCACAAACGACGCTTATTTAGCTGTAACTGGCCATTACATCGAAAGGGAAAACTGCATCCTAAAATCCGTTTTATTGGACTGTATTGTTCTTGTGGGCTCGCATACAGGTGTATTACTGGCAAGTCAGATATTAAGTATCACCGATGAGTAGAATATTACAGACAAAATAATATTGGCAGTAACAGACAATGGAGCTAATATAAAAAAAGCTGTAGAAAAAGAATTAGGCTGGAGACATTTTGGTTGCTACGCCCACTCACTAAATTTAGCTATCCAAGATGCAATGAATTTATCTGCAGAACTAACCGCCCTAATCGAAAAAGTGAAAGCCATTGTTGGCTATTTTAAAAGATCTACTAAGGCTTGGGAGAAACTTAAAAAATTCCAAATACAAGCAGACAAATCCGTAAAAAGGCCTTTGCAAAGTGTATGTACTCGATGGAACTCATTATTCTACATGCTTGAGCGGATGTTAGAAATCAAAGAAGAAGTTAACAGTGCTCTATCCAATCTTGACTCAACTGCCTTATCTTTGAGCCAAATAGAATGGGAGATCTGTGAACATGTGTGTCACATTCTGAGACCCTGCGAAGAAGTGACTAAGGAGATCAGCGGTCAGAAATATGTTGCAGGCAGCATGGTTATACCTATTACCACAGGACTAATATCATGTTTAGAAAATTTGGATAGCAGATTATACCACCCTACTGCTCAATGCTTGCAACAGGATTTGATTTCAAAGTTAAAAAAACGATTTGTTAACTTGGACAAAAGCCGTATTTTCACTAGAGCCATGTTTCTCGATCCAAGGTTTAAGCTGTATTTTGAAGATCCAACTGTGGCCGAAAACACTAAACAGAGCATTATACAGTCAGTTACCTCTTTGATAAATAAAGAAGATCGGAAACAACCCATAGCCCCTGCTGCATCTGAAGAGGAAGAACAACCACGTCCAAGTGCATCCAGCAGTACATTTCGATCAATTTGGAACCATTATAACAAAAAAATGCAAAATATACAACCAAAGGGGACTGGGCAATCTAGAGCAATAATTGAGGTTCAGAGATACCTAGAGGACAAAATAATAATGCCAGATAAAAATACCTCTCCTCTTAATTGGTGGAAGGAGCACAGAAATATTTACCCTCATTTGTACACTCTAGCTGTGACAACGCTAAATACCATGGCTACGAGTGTACCATGCGAAAGGATATTTTCGGCATGTGGAAATTTAATTAATGATACGAGGGCTGCACTAAAAGTATCGGGAATGGAATATTTCCACTGTTCCAGTCATATTAAAATCTATTTAATTGCAAACTCCAGGGTTTCAAAAATCGTATACCATTTATTTATTTAAAAAAAGATTCTCGGTCGTATCACAAGGTCTTGTCAAACTTGTTTAGTCGTTGAGAAAATGGAATTGTCTCGAGAAAATTCATGAGCGATGATTTATTATGACTTTTGAAGTGGTTTAACACAAAAACAGTGTGTTGACCGGATGATTTCTGCATTTGGTAATGAAGCCCCATCCAAAACCACAATTTATCGCTGGTTTCCTGAATTTCAACGTGGACGTGTCAAGCTCAGTGATGATCCCCGTCAAGGTCGTCCAAAAACTGCAGTCACCTAAGAAAACGTTGATGCTGTGCGTAAGCTGATTGAAGAAGATCGACATGTGATATACCGCGAAATTCAGGCAACTTTAGACATTGGCATGAGTCAAATACAAATAATCTTGCATGAACAATTAGGTGTAAAAAAGTTGTTTTCCCGATGGATACCGCATGCGCTCTGTGAAGAGCAAAAAGCGGCTCGCGTTACTTGGTGCGTCAGAACTCTCGGGAGATTACATGCAGGATCCTCAAATGCTGTATACAACATCGTATCAGGTGACGAATCATGGATATACGCGTACGAACCCGAAACAAAAAACCAGTCACGAGTTTGGGTGTTCGAAAATGAATTAAAGCCAACAAAAATTGTTCGTTCACGGAGTGTTGCAAAAAAAATGGTGGCCACGTTTGTCTCCAAAACCGGCCATGTTGCGACTATTCCTCTTGGGGGACAAAGAACGGTTAATGCAGATTAGTATGCTAGCATTTGTTTGCCACAGGTCGTTTCTGAACTCCGTAAAGAGAACTGCAACCGCCGCATCATCCTCCATCACGACAATGCGAGTTCTCACACCGCGCACTGAACAAAAGAGTTTTTAGAGCAAGAAAACATAGAATTATTAGTCCATCCGCCGTACAGCCCCGACCTAAGCCCTAATGATTTCTATACTTTCCCTAAAATAAAGAATAAATTGCGTGGTCAGAGATTTTCATCACCTGAAGAAGCTGTGGAAGCCTACAAAACGGCCATTTTGGAGACCCAAACTTCCGAATGCAATGTTTGCTTCAATGATTGGTTTCGTGTATGGAAAAATGTGTCAAATTTCGCGGAGAATACTTTAAAAAGCAATAAATACATTTTTAAATAGTAATGTTGTTTCACTTCCTTGATTCCCGAAATTTTCAGTGCCGCCCTCGTAGAAGGACTAGGTTGGGTTGCAGAAAAGTACAGCAGCTTATGTTCCTAAATCAGAACACAGATTAACTTATTAAACGATTAAGATGTATATAGTGTAAAAAAAAGAGAATAAAAATAAACTAAGTTATTAAAAAAAAAAACAAAAAAACTAAAAAAATAGAAAAATATATGTAAATATTTTTATGAAATTGATATCTTTTAAATACGCCAACTTTTAAGTTGACAGTCCTAAGCCTGTTGAAGTATGAAGGGAGGATATCAATCAATCAACAGCCAGCAAAAACATTATTATTCAATTTCAAATTGCATTATTAATACTACGGTTGTATCTTTTCAAAGAAAATTGTATTTTAAAATTTTAAAGTCATAATACGTGGATTAGTCCGCACTAGTCGCGTCAAGAATGGTAAATTACTACGTACTAAGTGGAACAGGTATTTGGATCACGTATTAATAAATACTTGGAATAGGTGCACCTAGTATCAAATTTACCTAGTATAACCCATCTCTACTGTAGACCCACTGAACTACAGTGGGTCTATCTACGGGTAATAGAAACAAAACCGCCTTTAAAACCGTGGACCCACGCTGTCATGTTGAAAATGTATGTTGAAGGTTAAAAATAATTCACGCATTAAAACGAGATCATTGCTCGCAATTGAGAATGACGATTTCATAAGGAAAATTCAGATGGAGCTCATTGCGGCCGACATTACTGTTGGTGATGCATTAGAAAAATGAAGATAAGCACTAATGTAACCTATTAATAATTATAATTATTTTCTATTAATTCAATTACGATAAGAATTTATGAAAGATTTTAGTTTGAATAAATGTGCTTATATTTTTTTTCTTTGTTCTCAGTAGTTCCATGTAGCTTTTTCGACATGGAATACTGAGAAGTTAAAAAAAATGAATATTTTGCACCATTACTTTCACTTCTTTCACATGGAACGTAGCAGTTATTTAGCCAAACAACGTTTACTGTCTTTGAAAAGAAAAACAAATGAAGTCTGCCAAAACAAATAAATGTTGATTAAATAAATGAAAATCTAATAAGGGTTATTTTTTTAGCACACATTTGTTTTTTTCGTCAAATGGCGAATAACGGTCGGACGATAAAAAAGCACATTTTTGTCATTATCTCTAGTATAGTGGCTCAACGAACGGGGAAAGAAAAAGTTAAAGAAATTACCTAATAACCACCGGAACAGCCAGATTGAATAGGATAAAAACTATTGCAGTGGGTCTATAGAGAAAATAATTACCTGTGGACCCACCAGTGGGTCTTAGCGGTGGGACCACGGTTAAAAAACTATTGCAGTGGGTCTACAGGGGAAAAAAATTACTTGTGGACCCACCAGTGGGTCTTAGCGGTGGGACCACGGTTAATAGGGGGTATTTTTCATCACATGCTTTAAATTATCTATTCATAAATATATTTCTCTTGTAAGGTTGATAACGAAGAGTTGACGCTAATCGAGGATTCATTGATGATTGATGATGCTTCTTCGGACAACAAGAAAAAACAGCTACTGTCAGTCAGCCAGCAGTGATGATGCTTCTTCGGACAACAAGGAAAAACAGCTGCTGTCAGTCAGCAGTGATTTTATTTCTTTAGAAGAAGAGAAAGAAAACATATCAAATGGCGGGCAGACCCCCGAAGAAACGTAAATATTCAAGCAGGTTTAGTACAGAATGTAAGCCCCCCAGGACTAACTATTTATACACTCAGCGGCACGGAATTTGGCCCAAGCCTAAACACCCAGATATAAGGCCAAATAGGTGTTGTATACCTAAGTTTTGTGTAACATGTTAACAGAACATTTGCTTTTGTTAATTTAAGAGGCTAGATTAATAAAAAAATGCGTCTGTTTAACTTTTTTTTGACTCTAGAAACGCATTTCGTTGTTGGAGCGTAAAGAGTACGGGTAAGTTTAACCGCCTTTTACACAAGAAGACCAAAAAGTGGCGAATTAAGGTATATGCCAGCGCGTGATGACCCGATTATAGTGCTTGCAATTAGGGATTGCAATTGCTGGATCCAGCATCCAGCAATCCAGCTGGATCCAGCGCCTTTTTAAACATGCTGGATCCAGCAATGCGGATCCGCAAACGTAGGGGAGGTGAGCCCAAAGCGGGTATACCGCCCAAAGCGGGTAGCCTTCGTTATTCACGTATACAAGCCGATAGTGCACATGTGTGCGTTTCGTGGCAACGTCCGAACTCGTTTCGACACGAATCAGTTTTGCTAAAACATCGGCGACGCGCGGCGGAGATCCGAGACGCGAATGTTTTTATTTGCCTGTTTCACAAAAAAATATCAAGATATGTGAATTTGAATTACTTCATTCTGTTTAAAGTTGTGTTGAATCTGTTACTTGTGTATTATTCTGCATTAAAACAGCGTAGAATTCTTATTGTTTGAGCAACATTTCTGATAAAGATTTTGAGATTATTTTACAAAACCTGAAAAAGTATCTTTTGGGCAAAGCGGGTATGGGTAAAACGGGTAACCGCTTCTTATCCTTATTCTAATTATATATGAATACAAAAATGGTAGTTTCATAGGTAATTTTTGTTGTTTTGGCTGAACAAGAATCTGAATTGATAGAAGTCTTGTTTCAACATGGATAATCTTTTTTTGGTCTGACAAAATCGGATTTTTATCTCACGTATATCAATATGCAGAGAGCAATAGAATTCCGCACCCTTTCAAAAGTCAAACTGCTGGAAAAGATTGGTGTAAAGCCTTTGAAAAGAGATATCCCCAACTAACATTAAGAAAGTCAAAGCCAACGTCAGTAACTCGCCTTGCCCAGTCTCGACCCGTTTTGCCCCAGGGGCCATACCCGCTTTGGGCACCCCCTGCGGGCAAACCGGGTAAAATGACCGACTGATTAGTTCTTAAATTTTTGAAGTGATTTGTTACAAGAGAAGTGATTTTTAGTTTTTATTACAAAGTTTAATACATACTTGTACGAATTATTAAAAATATATAACTTTGCAACTGCAGTAACGTCTTTTATATTGACACAAACCTTAAGTTACCCGCTTTGGGTCCATCTCCCCTATAAATTTCTGTTGCTTAGTTTCTAATTGCCGCCATTTCCAAAACGGCACGGTGACGTTGCCGTTCTGTTGTTGTGTGCGTTGAATGGCGCCTCTCTGAAGTTACTGGTACGTTTGTGTGCTTGATAAATCCAAAAAAGTATGAAGAATCAATTAAAAAATCTGTCTATTTTCCTTTGCCAAAAAAAGAATGCGATGCGGTCGGAGATGAAAACTTTGTTAAAACGAGTAAGGGCTGATTTTACCATCGTCAGATAACTTCTAACTGAAGAATAAACTTGTCATTTTGTCATATTTCCCATACTGAAACTGTCAATGTGCCAAATTTATTCTTCAGTTAAAAGTTATCCGACGATCGTAAAATCAGCCCTAAATAAACAAAATATTGTAGAGCCGGTGCAAGAAAATGAAGATAACATGGAGTTAGAAGAGAATAGTCTTACTAAATGATGACGCAGAACCTGTGAAAATGACTTTAGAGCAAGAGCTTGAGATGGAACTTAAAAGAGAGAAGGAGAACTATAATAAACAAAAGCCAAAGCCAAGTGGTCAATTAGATTACGAAAAGGTCCTGAAAAAAGAAATGAGCGCTATAAACTCATAAACATGAGACCAAAGGAGTGCTAGGTGAACATTTATCTATGGCAGCGGTTCCCGAATGGTGGTCCGCGGAACCCTGGGGTTCCGTGGAAAGGCCGCAAGGGTTCCGTAAAAAATATTATCCCACATTTCGTGACCGATGTTGTTCGCTTGCACCGACTTGTTTACGCACAAGGGAGGGGCAGGGCGTGCGGGCGGAGTAGTACGGGGGTTCCGCTAGGAAAAGTATAATCAATTAGGGTTCCTTGGCAAAAAAAAAATTGGTAAACCCTGATCTATGGTATATGACTATTTACTGACCCTACTAAACCGACTAGTGTAGAGGCCGAAAGGGCATTCTCAGCAGCCGGCTACATAATTATGCAGTTCTGTGCGGTTGGGAGGTTAGACTATAGATAAAATTTGTCCTACTTCAAGAGGATTGAAAAAAGAAATGGTCAATCTCCTGTCGTCAGTTTATAAACTGCCTAATTTTCGCAGAAGATTATTATTTTCGGATTCGTAACTTCTATTGATACAAAAAATAGATTGCAGATTAAATTACGGTCCTTTTCGTAATTAATTTTAAAAGAATTTGTAAGACTGTTTCCTACTGATTATTAGTTACTGAGCCGTATTTCATAGATTATCGTAAGAAGTACTAATATACTATAATATAAAAATGAATCGCAAAATGTGTTGGTAAGCGCATAACTCAACAACAACGCCTGGAACAATTTTTTTTTAAATGTTCGTTGAAGTCCAAGGATGGTTTTTACGGCGAGAAAAATTCGAATAATTTCCAAGAAAACCCTAAACACATCCCTATTTCACGCAGGCGAAGTCGTGGGCGGAGAGCTAGTTACTTAATTTAAAAAAAGACTTAAAAATGTCGTCTTTTTATTTTCGTTCCACTTTTTGCTGGATCCAGCTGGATTTAGGTCAATCCAGCAAGAATCCAGCTGGATTGAAAACGGCGCTGGATTGCAATCCCTAAATACGATATGATAGGAATATAACATAAAGTATTTTATGCTAGATTTTGCTTATTATTATTCTTCTTCTTTTTGTGGTAACGTTATTAATTAAATAATCTGCTTTAATACATTAATATTTCCTAATTTACAAATGACTAATGCCCAAAAATCTAAGTTTACACGAATCGTGGAATTAAATCCATAAAGCGTTAGTCTCCATAGAAAATGACACACAACAGAAGAGAGCCGTTATATGCGAAGCGAAATTGGAACGTTTTAATAATAATAATAATAATACGTTTATTATCAGACCATTATGATCCATACATTGTGTTAGTAACAATCTTATACTTAAAAACTAGGTTAGTAGTAACTAAAACCGGTTCCTGGATCTATGCAAGTGAATATTAATCCAGTGCTTAAAGATGGGACACGATGGCCTATCTTTGATAACCGACAGGATGCTGTTGGCGCTTTCCCTTATCCTCGCAAGCATCGACGCTGTTCGTTTACGGATGATAGCGTAGAAGTCATCCACACGCGCTTCCGCGAACATAGTCGAAGCACTGCAGAACCTTGGTAGCCCCATCAGAATCCTGAAGGCATTGTTGTACTGAACCCTGAGAGCGTTATAGGTCTTTTGCGTGAAGTCACACCACAGACTGCAGGTGTAAAATGTTTGACAGAATGCCTTAAAGAGGGTAATTTTGACATCTCTTGTGCACCTGGCAAACCTGCGGGCGAGCATGGTTTTGAAACGGCCTACTTACAAAGTCCACTCCCATAGAATAGAACGCATCCAAAAAAACTTTACACGATACCTTGCTTTTAAAAGTCGCAACTGTCCCCGAGGTGCTAATTATTCCACTAGACTTTCTTTTTACAAAATGACTTCCTTGGAGAGTCGACGGAAACTACTGGATCTCATGTTTTTGCACAAGCTTATTCATGGTAGATTGACTTGTCCCGGTCTGCTTCAGCGGGTTGATCTCGCTGTTCCGTATCACATTCCAAGACTATCTACAAAAACATTCAGATTGCCCACTGCAGAACCAACCTGGGTAAGGGCGCCCCCTTGTATCGATGTATGCGTAATAACGACGTCAACGACCATGGCATCGACATCTTATTGGATTCAGACCGTTTATTCAAGGAAAAATGCATGAGCTACTTGAAGTTGTGTGATAGCCTCAGGTGATAGCTAATGGCCAAATAAGGAACTGTTGCCAAATTTTATTTTTACTGAGTTATTAACTATTCGGATTGTTTTGTTAAAAATTTTTTTTTTCTTCTATGTGTACCACAAATTGTTGAGACATTTTCATCGTCATTAAGACATTTTAAACCACATATCGTCGAGACATTTTCATCGTCATCAAGACATTTTAAACCACAAATCGATGAGACTTTTCCATCATCATTAAGACATTTTAAAACCACAAATCGTTGAAACATTTTCATCATCGTCAATAAGACATTTTAAACCATAAATGGTTGAGACATTTTCACCGTCATAAGACATTTTAGAACATAAATTATTGAGACATTTTCAACGTCATTAAGACATTTTAAACTACAAATCGTTGAGACGTTTTCATCTTTTGTTATGTCACATTTTAAACCACAAATCGTCTAGCCATTTTCATCGTCATTAAGACATTTTTTTAAACCACAAATCGTCGAGACATTTTCATCGACATTAAGACATTTTAAACCACAAATCGTTGAGACATTTTCATCGTCATTAAGACATTTTAAACCACAAATAGTTGAGATATTTTCATCTTTGTTATGACACATTTTAAACCACAAATCGTCTAGACATTTTCATCGTCATTAAGACATTTTATTTTAAAGCACAAATCGTCGAGACATTTTCATCGACATGAAGACATTTTAAACCACAAATCGTCGAGACATTTTCATCGTCATTAAGACATTTTAAACCACAAATCGTTGAGACTTTTCATCGTCATTAAGACATTTTAAACCACAAATCGTTGAGACATTTTCATCGTCAATAAGACATTTTAAACCATAAATGGTTGAGACATTTTCACCCATTGAGATATCTTTTTTTTTCATATTTGTTAAAATACGTTTTGAACGAGAAATCGTTAAGAGACATATTCGACTTTGTTAATACACATTTCGAACCACAAATCGTCGAGACTTTTCATCCTTTCGATACGATAAATTTTTATCCTTGTTAAACACATTAGGCATTTTAAATCATAAAATGGTTGAGACATTTTTGACTTTTGAGATCTTTTTTTTTTTCAAAAAAGGGATGGGCAGTGTAGGCCAAAAACTTCATTTAGGTACTCAATTACAGAGAGAGTGCTCTTGCAGTGGAGACAAAACAATCTGATGATGACGAAGAAAAGATGATACCTCAAAATCGGGATCACATTACTACCACAACACGAACGACACGACAACGAAGAATAATTATTTTGCAGACATTTTAAAACCAAATCCTACTCAAAGAAAACGACCAATGCATTTTGTTTTGTAACTTTTTTTTTTAAAGACATCACTGACTGCAATCAAAAGGTGGTATATTTTTAGGACTTCAAGCACCATGCATGAGCCATAGACAATAAACAACAAGTTATTAGTTCTATTAGACACAAATTCTTTCTATGCACAAGAACAGCATTATTTCTGACCAGCAATATCCAATTAGTTTTTTTTTGAGCAATCGAAAACCGCACTTTGCCTATTGATTAGGCCAT
This sequence comes from Ostrinia furnacalis, assembly GCF_004193835.3. Classification (NCBI taxonomy): domain Eukaryota; kingdom Metazoa; phylum Arthropoda; class Insecta; order Lepidoptera; family Crambidae; genus Ostrinia; species Ostrinia furnacalis. Next base: position 20,192 of record NW_021130405.1, on the reverse strand, counting down.
TGTGCGTGATTTGTTTTGTGGTTTATCTTTCTACTCCAAACAAATTAGATTCCCCCTAAAAGCAAGCAGCCTATCTACTTGCAACAATACCAATTTAGTCCCGGTTTCCACCAAAGCGGAGCAGAGCGGAGAAATGTAGCCTATCTACTTGCAACAATACCAATTTAGTCCCGGTTTCCACCAAAGCGGAGCAGAGCGGAGAAATGTTTTGAATAATCAATCAGATTTCATTCAGATTGAATGAAATTGTCTGAATAAAATCTGATTGGTTATTCAAAACATCGCTCCGCCTTGATGGAAGCCGGGCTTTAACCAACGTCTGAAATAAAAGCAAAATAAATAAATAAAAAAGGTTAGGTAAATAAAAACACGTCAATATTAAACATGTGTAATTAACAACAATTATTATTATTTACAAGCTTTTCTTGTATTATATTTATTTGTCTAGAGTGATTGTAGGGCATCAGCAGCCAATATAAATACTCCATCTGTATTGTAGTGTGATTTACCCTGTTAGGGCTGATATTTCAATCGCCGGATAACTTTTATCTGAAGAATAAGTATGGCACATTGACAGTTTCAGCATGGGAAATATGTCAAAATGACAAGTTTATTGTTCAGTTAAAAGTTATCCGACGATGGTAAAATCAGCTCTTAGTGCGGCAATTCATGGATAAGATATTGTTTTTAAGACAGAAAAGGAGGTAATTGCGGACCGGCCTTAACAAATATGAATTAACTTTCTGAATGGTTTATCTTCCAATATCTTAAAATGCACAGTTTTAAACTGAAAAAACTTCTGGCAGCTTGGTGCTGCAGAAATAATCTCTCTCAAAAATTATTGACTCTATTAATATTTTAACATTTCACAGTTGGAAAAATTGGATAAGGGCTGTCGCCCACGGCGACTTTTTGTAGCGTTTCGTAAACGAGCGACAGTATCGTTACTAACGCGCGTTAGTCGCATTTGCAACGCACTACAGAAGCGAAGCAAACGCGTTACAGCAGCGTGACTGTATCGATGCAAACGCGCGACCGTGTCGGACGACATTGGGGAGAGAATGGAGGGAGGGTTACTGAATCGTGTTTACATCGCGACAGAATCGATTTTTTTATGTGGGCGAGGGCACATAGTGATCGCATTGCGACTGTATCGATGCGAATGCGCGACAGAATCGCTACTGCATCGCTACAAAAAGTCGCCGTTGGATCATTCCCACGGCAATACAGTTTAACGGTGTCCAGTGATGCTGGATCCCGGATATTATACAGTTAACAAGGCATCAAAGTTCAGAATAACGTGGCCGTATTACCATTGTGTTTAGGGCTATTATTGCTTGGCTAGGGCAGCCCTGGGTCCGGGGGCGGAGGCGCCATACAGTTGCCGTCCGGGTAGCGCTTCTTGAAGGCTGCGATCAGTTCTGGCTCCACCAAGCGGACGCCGTCGACTTGGTTGCCGAGGGTTATCCTGGGGTCAGAAATTAGCATGTTATGTACTATCGGCAACAGTGTTAACTGCCCATTGCCAGTCATGTCATCTCGTTCTATCGAAAAGAATCACCATTTGATTAGAGCGAGAGCAAAAACGGAAATGGATAGTTAACAGTGTGGCCGTGTGTACGAACGACAGCACATTTAACATCCGTATTGACAAAAGATGCTAAGATGCTTGCTAAGTGAAGCAGCAAATCGAACGCACAGCGTTGAATAGAGCTCTGTGATTGGTTCGTGTGTGACCCTGTGCGTCCACGAGCACTGTGAGACCTCATAGTAATGTTTGTGAATACGGGCGTTAGCTTTTCTGTTAACTTTTTTGTTGCAAAATAGCCCCCTATCACAATTACATAATATAAGATGCCAGTATTTAGGTTGATGTGGCATCGTCTGTATACATAGCCTTGAATAAAAATTGATAGTATCAATATATTTATTTATTTATATTTATATTTTTATTTATTTATAATTTTAGATAGTAGACTATCACAAGATATTTCACTATCGAATTATTTTTGTAATTAATACTATCGAAAGTATTATGATCACTATTAAAGCCTGGTCCGTGAGCACGTATAATTTTGTCCAATGACCCCAAGCGACTGCGACGGGCGCCCGCAGTGAGTGTGCGAGCGCGACAGCAACATAATTACGCGCGAGCGATAAGGATGGGTAGCTTGGGGTCATTGGACAAAATTCTACGTGCTCACGGACCAGGCTTTACCACCCAACTTTTTGCGACGAGGTGAGAGGGAGGGAGAGACTGAGAAGAGAGAGGGAAGAGACGGGGTGCGGGGAGTTTCGTAATGTAATCTCTTCGTCGGAGATTCCAGCCACTGTACTCACTTACTGTCTTCGTGTAAGGCTGCCCTTCAGGGCTGCTCTAATTCGTTTTAATTTATTTATTTCCATGACCAACGTCGCCATTTATTAAAATTAAGGCCGGGTAGCAGAGAAAATGGCGAAAATGAGGTTTTCATTTTTCATTTTTGAGGTACTAAACAGTAAAATTAAAGGCTAAGATTTTTATTGGGCATAGTTGAGGATATTTTCTAGGGCTATTAACGGATGGAAACACGATTTGATGAAGTTGACTCGATAGAATAAATTTCCAAAGTTACCTCTATTCGTTTTCTATTTATGGTTTTATTTTTAAGGGGGTCCTGCACGGAATCCTTAAAATTGTCATATTTTTAAATCACGAGTGCTCTGCGATTAGTGACTTAAATACATTAAAGGAACTTGTGTAGGGTAGCCCAATCCTTGATCTAGGTCGCCGCCTTTTCGAAATTTTGAATAAATACGTAAAAAATTGATAAACAACATTTAAAATGCAGATATATGGAAATTTTATTTCTTCGAGAACTTTGTTAATTTGACGTATGAAGCAATATTTTTTATATGGAAATGTTTAAATTAATATTTTGAAGGTCGCCCCTTTTTTCGTTTTTGATATTAATGCATTAATATTGAGAATTATTGATTTTCCCAAAAAAACTTTGCCGTGAAGAAATCATCAGGCGTTTTGCTTTATCGTAGCTGTCAAGTGTCAAATGTGTGTTTGTCAATCCTTTACAGAGTAGTGTAGAGCGCAGAGCATGCAAATAGTATCTCTTATGACTTCGATTGTTACGAAAAAATATTTTACTTATTTTATCTATACTTATAATAAACTAGCGGCCGCCCGCGACTTCGTACGCGTGAATCCCGTTTTTCCCGCTAATTCACGTTCCCGTGGGAATTTCGGGAATTCCTTTCTTAGTGCACCTCTACGGTACCTAAGCTACGTCCCTTCCAAATTTCAAGTGCCTACGTTTAGCCGTTTAGGCTGTGCGTTGATCTGTCAGTCAGTCAGTCAGTTTCTCCTTTTATATATTTAGATCTGTAGAGAGGTCAATTCTGTACATGAAATATATTTTCAAAATAACTATCAGGGGGTGATTAGTGATCGATACTGATGCCAAAAATGCAATCAGTAAAATTTTTGTCTGTCTGTCTGTCTGTCTGTATGTTCCTTTTAGAAACAAAAACTACTTGACGGATTTTAACGAAACTTGGTACAATTATTCTTCATACTCCTGGGCAGGTTATAGTATACTTAGGAATTCCCACGGGAACAGGAATTAGAGGGAAAAAAATCCTTTTGTATGAAAAATCTAAACCGCTTAAGTTAGACGCTTGAAATTTGGTATGTAGGTACCTTAGTAAACTTAAAGCTTAGTTACAAGAAGTAATTCCCGAAATTCCCACGGGAACGGGTATTATCGGGAAAATCCTTTTGTATGAAAAATCTAAACCGCTTAAGTTAGACGCTTGAAATTTGGCATGTAGGTACCTTAGTAAACTTAAAGCTTAGTTACAACAAGAAATTTTCGAAATTCCTACGGGAACGGGAATTAGCGGGAAAATCCTTTTGTATGAAAAATCTAAACCGCTTAAGTTAGACGCTTGAAATTTGGCATGCAGGTACCTTAGTAAACTTAAAACTTAGTTACAACAGGATATTGCAATATTCCCACGGAAACGGGAGTTAGCGGGAAAAATATTTGTATGAAAAAATCTAAACCGCGTAAGATAGTTGAAGGGGATAAAACGGGATCCACGCGTACGAAGTCGCGGGCGGCCGCTAGTTAGTAGTTAATATGGCTAGAAAACCCTTGGAACCTTTCTTTGCCGTTCGTTCGTTTCAGCTTCTCCGTTTCAAACTATACTACACTACTTACACTTGACAAGAGTGTGAAAAAGTTAGTTTGATACTTATTCAGTAAAATATGGAATTACATTTAAGAGTATTTTTATTTCTTATTACTATATATTTTATCGAATCAACCTAAAACTAGATTTTTAACACTCTTGCGGGTAAGTGGTTTTTCAAAATAAACTGATTAGATAGGATTAAATAAATAAATTGATAAAATTTTTATTTAGAGTAGTAGGTACGCGGTATTTGCGTAACTGCTCATACAGTTTAGAAGAGTTTAGTAAAAAACAGTTATTTCCAAACTATACTCGATNGTGAACTGCAACAACTATAATTTATTATCCAAGCTCTAAATAATCGCTACTACGAGTAACTGATCATAAAATGTTTTTCCAATCGCTCAAGCTCCCGAGGATCTACCGATAGGTCGGGTGACGTAATCTTGAAATTCTATTAGCCGGCGCGGAACTTCCGGAAGGTCGGGTGACGCCACGCCTCTTTGAACCGTGTTTACTTTGGCAGTTATATTCTATATTTATTCGATTCTAAAATATATTCCCAAAAATTTTGAAAGTTGTTTTAGTTTGTATCACTTGGATATGATTTGTATTAGAAAGTGCTGTGAATGTGATACTTGAACGGAAGGAAGTCAACCTAACCTAACCTAACCAACTGCGTATTTCTAAACTGCGTATTTCTATACTGTGTAGCCGCGAGAGCTCTTTGGCGCGCTGTCTTCGGCGAAGTATTGCGCGCGCAGATTTTGACAGCGCGAAATACCTACTTTAGCAGAAATACCAAGCCTTAATACAGCATTCCGCTAATCCATTATTTTTTATTAGTAAACAATGTGTTTCTATGGAGACGTCATCCATAGACATGACAGTATCCATAAGTGCACACGCACACTACAATACTGACGCTCTGATTGCTCGGATCAAACTCCCCGCACCCCGCGCTTCCCTCAACCAAAAAGTGGTGGGGCGCGTCTTCGTGGATGAAACGATCTACACTTTTAATATAAGTTATACATACCAATTGGGTTGTATATTATGTGGTCTCCCGAATAGCTCAATCTTCCTTGTGCCCGGACTGAGACGTTCTGTTGAAAAAGTTTTAAGTACAATGGGTGGCACGTGCAACTAGACAAACTAATGAATCATTACTTATGTATTGCTGTAGTATTTTAAGTCATTTAAACTGAAAGTGAAGCAAGTTTTGGCTCATCTTTAATTTATTTATAACATAAAATATTTTAAAATTGTTCACTAGACATTAGCAGTAAATTCAACAATGTAAGAGTAATAAATACTACTCACCAATAATTCCGTATATTTCGTCAGGCTTGTGCGAGGTGGCCCTCACTTCGGCCACGATGACGTCACAGTCCAGGCCTCGGTTCAGGTTCTCTGGGTTGCCTTTCATGCCCACCTGTTAATGACAACACTCAAAAGATTATGTAATTTCCCCTTAATTTAACTTTTTTGGCATTATGACCTTGTCCTAGCTGGCTACGAAGTGGGATTTTTTTCCCACTTTGTCCAGCCAGCTACGAAATGGTCCTAAGGCTTTTTTAGACGTTCATAGGCGCCAAATCTTGTCAAAGTGATGATATTTAATTTCATTTCATTGATTAGGTACACTACAGTTCGATTGTACACATAGTCATAAGGCTTTAAAAAATTGCTTTACACGTTATCTTATTACTTTAACCCTACCACTGCCTCGGGAAAATCAATGAGCCAATTTATATATAGTATTTCTAATCAAAAGTTGGTTAATTACCAGAGTCCAGAATCATCCTTTTTGGATCGACAAACAAGGTTTTTTTCTATGTACAGTCGACAGCACGTCAACGTAAACACTGTGGTATCTTACGTAGTTGCGATAGGGGCGACTTTGCAACGAAAATGTATAGTCTGATGTGCTGTCAACTGTACATAAATCACTAACCAAATCACCCCTTTTCGGATCAGACAAGACTGTATAGTATACACTGTATACTAACCAAGCAATGCTCCTTGCCGTGGTTGAGCCAGTGCCCAGTGCGGCCGGTGCGGATGATCCTCTGCAGCTGGTTGGTCTTCACCCAGATCAGTTCATCCACGCGCTCGTAGCCCCACAGCTTTAGGCACTCTCTGCCCAGCTCCATGGCTCTGGTGACAAGATACGACAATACAGGTATGTGCAATATTAATTTTAACTTTAATAGCCATTAGACTAAGTATTAAAAGTGTAATTTCTTTTTGTAAATACTACTGGTCCCCAATTGATTATTAGTTAAAACTCGTAATGCGCAACGTCGCGTGTTAGTGAAAATCTGAAAATGCGACGTTGCCAAACCGTAAACTATATCAACGTAGGCTATGATGGTGGATAGTGCGACTGGTAAAACAGTGCGTACAGACGATATTAGCTATAAGGGCCTTGCCACACTGCCGGATTAAAAAGCGGAGCGGAGACGTCGCGGATTCTCAATGTCCGTCTCGAGTTTTCGCCTCATGTCTACCGCTCCGTTTGAAAACGCTTGCAATCCGCCAGTGTGGCAGCTCACTATGGGTGATAATATGACGGTGACCGCGATCCTACAAATATTATAAATGCGAAAGTTTGGATGTCTGGATGTTTGTTACTCTTTCACGCAAAAACTACTGAACGGATTTCAAAATCCGTTCAGTAGATAAAATCAATGAAACTTTACAGTATTATTGTTTATAACCCAGAATAACATAAATAGGCCAACATATAACCATCTGTGACAAACGAAATTTCACGCGGGTGAAGCCGCGGGCAAAAGCTAGTAGTACATATTGTACAGACGTCAGCATATCAAACCACACTGTGGGGTCTTATGTACTTGTGATAGGGCTGAGTTTGCAACAAAAAATTACATTTATTTGTTTGTGTTGTGTGTGCATTCCTCACCTGCCAGTGACCCACAGGAATATAAGCCCGCTGTCCTGCAGTTGCGGCACGCCCAGACACCTCATCTCGTCGTCCGACATCGTTCCGTAGGGCAGCTCCATGTGGATGTCCCACGGCGGGTCCGCCATGATCACCGCAAACTTGCCTGCGAAACACCTGTACACTCATTAACGCCTCAGAGATTCTGCGCCGGAGAAGTGTATGCATTTGGTTTTGAATTAAATATAATGAAGAAGGTAAACTGTATGAATATGAAATTCATATTTTGTTGTTTAAATATCTATGCAAAATCGACTAAGTACCTAAATGTCATAAGACATTTGAAACTTTTAAATTATTACACTGCAGCAAAAGTAGCAGTAGGCGGCCATTGGGGCAGAAAAGTTCTCGAGTGACAACCATGGACCAGAAGACGCAGCCTGAGCAGGCCCCCCCCACTAGGTGGACCGACGATCAGGATCCAGCCCTCAAAAAAGGTTGTGGGCACAGCCACCAAAAATTAGCAAAGTGAGAGTTGGATTGGAGTACGAACTCACTCACGCTCGATTTTTTAAAGGCTCATCAGTCAGCCGTTTTTATCATCAGCCTATCGATCTTATCAATAGATCATACTTAAAACAAGCAAATTAGGGTTGTGGGCATGAGGCTGGAAGAGCCTGGATGCGGGCAGCGCAGGACCGGTCATTATGGAAATCCTTGGGGGAGGCTTTGTCCAGCAGTGGACGTCATTTGGCTGAAATGATGACGACGATGACTATGTCGACAAGTAACATAAAAATGTAACAAATGTTTTACTCACGAATTACTATTTTCTTTATGAATTAACAATCATTCACATAAGTAATTATAGTGTAATTTTAGAATTAAAACTTACCTAAGAATGTCATGTCAAGATACCGCAGATCGCACTGCAGCCATTGTGGTGGAGTCAATGTCAATACTCCATCAGGCTTTGACACCACACTTGCACCTAGAATAAAAAGACAGTGAAAAATTCTGCAATTCTGTGTTCAAAAATTACAAATTATGTAACAGTAAAATCAGTAAATGCTAGTATTGAACCAAAATAATATAGTAATTTTATCCTCTATGGCTAAGTCAATTTTTATAGTCAGAAGAATGTATAGTTGTAGTTAAAATGACTTACCATTTTGTGCAATCTTCTGTGAAGATTCAGTTGTTATTTTGTTGGAATTTGCATTTGGATCCGTATTGTCCACTTCGTAGTGCACATACCTGTAAATAAGTTTGATTTGTTTAAAATTTCCTTTTATCCTACTGTATCAAAAGTGTATAATTGTTGCAATTCACGAAGGCAAGTGAGCTTAGATCGTTTCATCCACGTAGACACGCCCCATCATTCTTCCGCTAATGTATGAGTGTTATCGGTACACGCAAAATTATCCATGACTGCTCACGCACACTATAATAATTACGGAATAAACTCCCCGCAAATAGACAGTTTGACACCATACCCCAATAATTCGAAACCACAACTGTTTTAAAAAGACTCTTCATTCTGGTCTTAAAAACCTGATTTATTTTAAATTACCTGTAAATTTCGATTTTTGTTTGAATTGTAATTGAAAAAAGTAGTTTAATTGGGTTGACAAAATAGTGACGTCACTTGCTTGTAGTGCCATACAAAATCTATGGGAGAGTTTCGTTTTGACAGTTTTAAAAAGTACGTCAATTGACTGTGGTGTCAACATGTCTATTGGTGGGGCGCGTCTTCGTGGATGAAACGATCTATACATGTGTGGTGGCTCGCTACTGTTAGTTTTTCAAAAGTTTTGATAGACATTACACTATCGTTATGTGCCTGTACACGTACACAGCTCGTAGAGACGATGACCGTTGGGGCAGAAAAGTTCTCGAGTGGCGACCACGGGCTGGAAGACGTAGCGTGGGCAGGCGTCCTACTAGGTGGACCGACGATCTGGTGAAGGTCGCGGGAAAAGCCTGGATGCGGACAGCGCAGGACCGTTCATTGTGGAAAACCTTGGAGGAGGCCTTGGTCCAGCAGTGTACGTCATTTGGCTGAAACGAACGAACGAACACGTACACACACAAGTAAAGCTCACTCGCCTTCGGAAGTTGCAAGAAATACAGGGTGACTGGAACTGAACCCGCCATAGCTAATACGCGTATAGAGGAGGTCATTTGCTAATTATTGAACCTTACTTTCTATAGTTTAGGAGATATGTCAATTTTTAAACTTTTTTCAGATTTTTCCGAAATTTTACCTAAAAACTGCTTAAATTTTTTTCTCGCATGATTTTAACCGATTTTTTTATTTGTTACTAATATCGAATAAAGTTAAATAAAATAAATTTCAGATCCAGATAATGATTGAATAACTAGCCACGAGCCGCCAAAGTTCAACAAAAGTACAAACCACGATAAAAAATTAAAGTTCGAATTCGATTTAAAAAAAAGCTAATGGTGATAATGGATTGCAATGATCTTCGGAAAAATCTAAAAAAAGTATGAAAATTGACATATCTCCTAAACTATAAAACTTTAGTCATAGAAAGTAGGGTTCAATAATTAGCAAATGACCTCCTCTATACGCGTATTAGCTATGGCGGGTTCAGTTCCAGTCACCCTGTATAAGTAAATTAACATATCCACACATACTTGCAGCTATCCATATGGAAGCAGGTGTTCAGAAACGAGCAGTCTCCCAGCGATTCGTCCGTATGACTCTGTATAATCTTCTTGAAGTGGAGTTTCTTACAACTGTACCCCTGCACTTCTGTACCATCTGGTTTCTGAACCGAGAACGCTCGAACGCATTCCGCGCGGGTGCCGTGCGGGCAAAACTCCATTACTTGGGCACCTATAAACAAAAAACTGTTAGTTCTAGAATATTCTATGTTCCCACGATGTATAGATCGTTTCATCCACGAAGACGCGCCCCACCAATTTTTGATCGAGGGAAGCGCGGGGTGCGGGGAGTTTGATCCGAGCAATCCGAGCGTCATTATTGTAGTGTGCGTATGCACTTATGGATAATTTAGCGTGTACCGATAACACTCAAACCTAAGCGGAAGAATGGTGGGGCGCGTCTTTGTGGATGAAACGATGATCCTAAAAAAAGGTTTTGGTTCGTCAATTTGAAAATCAAAAAACATTGGAATATTTTTATTTGTCAATCAAACAAGTAATTACGATGTTATGGTGATTTGAGTTCCGCGTGACGTCACAAAGTCACTCTTTTAAGTACTCCTTGACGTCACATGCCTTTTCCGAACTTCGGCGTGCTTTATCTCTTTAAATTTTTCATTAGTTTGAAAAAGTAAAAATATGTGTAGTCTTTTTTGATAAGTTGACTGATGAATTTATTCATTCAATAACTTGCTGCTTTTTTACACAAGAAATATCCCTATTAGACTATTCTATGCTTTACTTTCACATAAAAATGACAATAATCTTGCTTGACCAAAATATATTACATAAGAATTTGGTACCATACCTCCTTGACTTTTAAATTTGTCTGCTAAAGACTTCTCTTTAGCTGTGGGCTTGCTCAACAAATCCATTATCTCTTCTCCCACTCTTTTGACTGCTTTTTCTCTGCTCGAAGGCATTGCCAGTAAAGACTGTAAGAAGAAATAAAATTGAAATATGTGTAATAGAATAGAATGTGTGTGTAATGGGGCACACTGAAAACCAGCGTCGTGGCCTTCCTCACAGGGGGCCACGGCATATGCTGAGTGGGGTCCCATTGCGATGGACATCGCTGTGCGACAGTGTGGCACTGCTCTGTTTACTTTCTCTTCCATTGTATGTTTTATGTCACCTCTGTCTTATTTGCTTTTTTTATTTACATCTTTTGTCTTTTGTGATGTCCATGGCAATAAATGTTTCTTTCTTTCTTTCTAAATACAAACTTGTATGTCTAAAAGATGCCTACATATTCAAGTAATTTTAAAATTAAGTTACTATTCAAGTAATTTTAAAGTTAAGTTACATTCAAAATATTATGAAACTTACTCATGAAACTTGGCAAGTTAGAACGAAAATAATAGTATCAATTCTAAATAGCTAATTAATACACTCGCGAGCAAAAATATAGAATCAGCCTATTTGTTTCAAGGGATCACAAAAACTAAATGACCAATAGAAGACAAATAAAAATGGTACCATTTTAAAGGTAATATTTTATTTTATTTGTTTAACAATGTTTCAACAGCATATAAACTTTAAATTGATACCACAGATACATGCATAGTCATTCAGTTCTTAAGATCGCTCGGAACAAAACACAAGGTGGTGATTCCATATTTTTTCTCGTAAGTATAAATGTATAATAATTTTCAGATGAAGGCAAGGCAAACTTACCATTATATCTGTATCACCCTTTGCAACCTTCTTTTCATCTGGCAAAGTCTTTGACACTTTCGGTTTTGTGCTTTGTTCAACAACATCCCCTAAGAAGAAACAAAAATAATATAAAAGTTTCAAGTTATATTAAGTTGAGTATAGACAAGAGTATTTTTATGTATAGTTGTTGCATTCATGAAGGTGAGTTAGCTTTACATGTGTGTGGTGGCTCGCTATTGTTCGTTTTTCTAAAGTTTAGATAGATTTTACACTATCTTTACGTACACACACAAGTTAAGCTCACTCAGCTTCAATACAATACAGGTAAAGTGACTGATTCATAACAACATAAGACACTACACATTTCAGAGAGCAGTAGAGAGTTGTTCTGTTACAAATAATGCTCTGGCTAGTCTAGACTAACCTTTAAATAGTAAGTTAAACTGTGAATATTTGACAATACCTTTCCTCTTATGGCTAGTGGATTGTTCTTCCATAAGAGCAGCAAGGACTGCAGCAAGTCTTACGGACTCTGCACTGACCACTTCAATACCACCGTCTGTTGTAGTCTCTGTTCTTTCTCTTATACTGTAGGCAAAGTTACAAAAATTTATTATTATACTGCATATTTCCATATTATTTAATAGACCTTAGCTAGTTTTCCATAGTTGTATACAAACTACAAACATGCATTGTGTATGGACTAAGCATTTATTTTCAAGTATTATTCTAGGTTAAATGTAGTAGTTTGTAAGCCTAAGTAACTACAAAGATTAGCTGTTCATAACTATAATCGTTTATTCACTCATGCAACTGGCAATAGAGTCATATTATAACTTACGTAATCAACTTCTGAGTGGCAAATTTTTCAAGTAAACTGGCCACGATCCCTGCATCGACATCTCCAAGGCCTGGCAACAGAGCGCTGGCCGTTGCCGGCAACTGGAGTTGCATGTCTGAGAGCACTTGCAAAAGACGCACTTCCAGCGAAGCTGAAGGCACTGGTGGTTTTTGTTTTTCAGCAGAAGTAGGCGCTGCAACTACAATATTTTTACAAGTTAAACGAATGCATTTGGGTAGGTAGAAATCAACGTTAGATGTAACAGAGATGGATGGCATCTCAGGGAAATAATTGCTTAAATAGAAATTTTAACAGTTGATGCAGTTTATTTAATATACATAGCTATAATGTGAATGTAGGTACAAAAAGTAGGTGAGTAAAACTTTTAGGGCAGTTTTGTATTGAATATGGTTAACATCAAACACCTGGAGGATTCACAAGCATTTAGAAATCGTACACAGCAATTTAGCCTGATTTAAAATGTATAACAATGCTAACCTATAATAATTATAGACTTACCATCAGTTTTTTGAGGAGCCGGACTAGATACACTGCGTTCTTTACCACCTGGGGAGCCCTCAGACTTCTCGGGGACCGTTAAAGTGGCTCCCAGAATATTCTGTCGTTCTTTCTTCCGTTTCTCAAGCTTTTCCCGCAAACTGTTCCTTTTGCTTTTGACGGCTTGAATTTCTTCCCAAGCGTCAGACATTTTCACAAAACAACACCAAATTGGCAACCGGTCGGTACGATTCAGTCAGTAAGTAATTCAAATCCAAAATGAAGCTAAACTAAAACTAAACCAGGCCCAGCTAGCCATTGATGTCTTTTATTTCGCAACCGAGAAGACGAGAAGAAAACTGTTTGTAAACTAAATTATTAGAAAGGCTACTGCAGTCACTGCACTAGTGACTAGGTACATCTAAACTTAACTTAACATTGCCCCCCTGTCATTGAGTTTGGCGGGACAGTTCAGCGTGGGTCATCTATATTTCTGCAAGAGGTAAAAGTTGACAGTTATAATTTCGAACACAGATTACTTATTATTTCGAAATTATAATCAGTGTTGCCAGAAGGTTACTTTTGTAACCTTTTAGGTTACTTTTGAACTGCTGTGGTTACTTTTAGGTTACACTAATGAAAAGGTTACTTTTAGGTGATTTTTCAGAAATTGTAGAATTAACTTTACAGGTTATTCAGTAAAAAATATTAATAGTGACAATTTAAAAATTATGTCATAAAGTGCATTTAAACTTGAATTTGATTTATTATTTCTTAAAAAAAATTAGTTTTAGCGAATGTTTTTCGATAATAAAACGCAAATCCATGAAACGTTTTTATACGACTGTAGGCCTAAGATGCGCGCATCGACAATGACATGATATGATAAGACAATTTTCGATCACGTAGATAATTTTATCATTTTCCCTAACATGGAACCATCGATAGAAAAGTCTATCGACCGCTATCGCGTGATAACCGAATTGTTGCCATATTAAGAAAAAATTGCGTTATTATGTTGGCCAACCTTGAAATATTTTAGCTCATTCGTTCAATCTCGTTCATTTCTGCTACTAATTCGGCTAAAAACACATATCTTAAAGCAGTGAGAACGTCATTAAAAAAAAGTTATGTCAATTTTGTTGACATTACATGACTGCTTGATTGTATTTGTTTGTGTTTTTTAAATTGTATTTTTATGTTTCCAGTCTTATTTTTAATATTTCTAAAGTACGGAAAATATCAAACGAAGAGATAACCAAGTTAATGAAAAACAATGAAGAATTCCTAATCATACCGACAGTATTAAAGAATGAAGTCTTCAAAATTAACAGAATAACCGAACTCCACTACCTACCCCATAATGCGAGGTTTACAGTAATTATTCAACTTACATGAAGCAGTCAGAAAGTTACAAAAAAAAAAAACAAATCTATCACTATCACATTTTGACAGATGACATGATAATTTTCGGGGTGCCATGTTAGCGCCGGTAGATAAAACGATATAGTGACGTCAAAATCGATATAACGCCGCGATAGCAGTTTATCACGGCGCGCATCTTAGCCCTGCTGGTCACTTTTCGAATTTAGATGATAAATTGATCAATTTGGGCTGAGTTGCACCGTCTTACTTTGCCTTTGACAAACGTAAAAATCTGTCAAACTCCATACGAAAAGCACCGGTTATCGTTAATAATTAAAGTTACGGTTAAGTTAGGTGGTGCAACTTAGCCATATTGTTGTATGAAATCAAATGGACATATTATGGGATCGAATTATTATAGTATGCCTTAGTTTTACAACACTATCGAACATTGTAGATTCACTGTTAACCTATTTTCTAAAAAATAGACAAAAGTAAATCCAATACTGTCTGAATAGAACAGCATCATAGTTTTATGACAACAGATGACAACATGATGACATGAGAAAACGAACTTCTAAACAAACTAGGTACATCTCAAATCAAAAGATTCGAATTTTTTGTGATCTTGATTTATATACCAATTTTTTTAACATCATGCCCTTCGCCCCTGAATTAAGAACCCATTCTCAAAAAGTGTGTAGTCTGTATAAAGCAGCTTGCAGACTTATCGAATCTTATTATGTTGCAAAGTAAGTACGTTATTCATCATCATCATCATCATCATTTCAGCCATAGGACGTCCACTGCTGAACATAGGCCTCCCCTAATGCTTCCCACGTTGATCGATTGGTAGCGGCCTGCGTCCAGAGCTTCCCTGCTACCTTTACGATGTCGTCGGTCCACCTTGTAGGTGGACGTCTCACGCTGCGTTTTCCGGTACGCGGCCTCCATTCCATTCCAGAACATTATAGCCATTAGAGCCATTAGAGCCAACAATTTTTCTTATATTTTTTATTAATTTAGGCTCACAATTTAATACAATTTGGCTTTACCTACTTTTTTAGGTATTGTATACGATACCATCAAGTAATACTACGCAACGAATTTGATAAAAATAAGTGCGTATGTGATCCTCAAGAACAACGTCGTTTGCTTTGGTCTGGTGAAAGTGAGGTTTTTATGCACAAAAATCCCATTCCAAGCGCTAAGTGTAAGTTACTTAATTTCTATAACAATAGCTGAGAACAAAAGCTAAAAAGTAGTTGTGTACAACATAATACATAATGCGTGTCATTCTGAACCTTTAGTGATAGTCCTAGTCTCCTAGTTGTCCTAGTCTAATATTTATTGGGTTTTTGATTTTACTAGACATCAAAATACAGAATCTGGGATGCCTACTTTACGTACATTAGGGACGTAGGTACATCCTGAGATGTAACTTACCCTCTCTTGTCCATTCGCTAATACATTTTAAAACTGTGGCTGATTTTTTCTATATTATAATTTCCCGGAAAACCATGGCGGAAAACCGATTCTGGAGCCTGTATTAGCCACAGTTATTGAGATAAGTCTAAGTTAGTTGGAACTATTAAAACTGGAGGTTGAATGATAGAAAAATATGCTAACAATAATGGATCTAATCCTAATTTGTTGGTCATTATAAATTAATAAAAAAAGTAAAAGAGTAATTAGTGGAAAATGACTATCACGTAGGTAGATAGGTAATTATCTCTAACAATAATTAAAAACCAACTTCATTTTCAGTCGCAAAATCTTTAGGACTAGCTGCTGGAGTTGCACATGGGCGCGTTGTTGAGCCACCAGATTGGGTACTAGACTATTGGCATCCACTTGAGAAAGCGCAATACCCTGAATACTTCAGAAAGCGTGAATGCAGAAAATGCGAATATATTAGGAAATGGAATAGTGGCACTTTGTATTAAAATGTTATTGTGATTTATTGAATAAAATTTATCGTGTTCTATGTTCAAAAAGTTATTTCGTTATTAAATTAAACCTTCGCCACACACATCGCGATAACGTTCGGGCGAGAGAGGGAGGAGCGATGTCTTGCGAATCTTGCAATCTTGCGACTATATAATGTAGGTATAC
The DNA here is from genome assembly GCF_004193835.3 of Ostrinia furnacalis. NCBI lineage: Eukaryota > Metazoa > Arthropoda > Insecta > Lepidoptera > Crambidae > Ostrinia > Ostrinia furnacalis. The sequence continues at coordinate 3,924 of NW_021130405.1, read as the reverse complement.
AAACCATCGAAGTAGGTGATACGCGCGATAGTGCGAATTTTCGGATTTTCGTGATGTATGTGGGGTTAGTAATACATAAGTTCGATATTGTTGCAAATGTCTCCAAGCGAGACTTATTACGCAAGACGTATACAAATCTTTGCTTTGTTGAGGCTATCGCACACGCTACCAACACAGTGCTGTCTCGCTCGTAAACATTTATGAAGAGAGTGAGGTTCGAAATAGCTAAAATACAAGCATAATACTAAATACAAGCGTATTCGACATTATTAAACACATAAAAGATGTGTTTGTGTTGTGATTCAATTAGTTATTAATGTTCGCTTCAACTTTTATTGAGTGATACCGTTTGCTTTAACGTTTTTTGCGCGATATTACTTATCGATAACATTTACTATCTGTGGTATAATATTTATGCATCACTAATGGACTTTTTGGCGGGCTTTTGAACGCACTAGGCGCGATTTTCGAAGCCAATTTTGTATTTCTCTCTTTTTGTGTTATAAATAGTTATCTATCTATTGGAAGTCGTTAAGTCAACTTAAAACTCGACTATGCCGGACGGGGACGGTAAGGACCCGCCCAGGGGCAAGGAAAAAAGGAAGGCACCAAATAGAGATCACACCTATACGAGTGCAGATGAAGATTTCTACAAACCGTACGTAAAACCAGGGTATAGAAGGCTATTCGCGGAGAACACGGTGAGTGGCGAGTTTTCTGTATTTGTGGAAAGCACGAAAGAGAATGAGAAGATCGGGAACAACAATCCCATCCTGACTACCAACCTTTTCAAAAATGAAATCAAGGGCATTACCAATCTTAAAAGAATTAACGCCAATAAAATATGTGTCACATTTTCCCAGTCTAGTAATGCCAATAACTTCCTGAAAAACGATCCCTTCCTAACCAAACACCAACTCAAGGCATACATCCCAGCCACAGCAGTAGAAACAGTCGGCGTGCTTCGCTTTGTACCCACTAGTATCAGCAATGAGGAACTTTTTAAGAAACTCTCGTCATCTTACGAGATCATAGGTGTACGTAGGTTCACCAAAAAAGACAACGGCGAAATAAAGCCCTTCCAGTCTGTGTCTATCACATTTTTATCAACTGTGTTACCCGAACATGTGTATCTAGACCTTTTTAGGTTCAGAGTATTCCCATACAACGCTCCATTGTTGCAATGCTTCAAGTGTTTCAAATTCAACCATGGTGCTAAAATTTGTAAATCTGTGCAAAAATGCTCAATATGTTCTGAAGAACATCATTTTTCTGAATGTACTTCAAATAAAATAGCCAAATGCATAAACTGTCAAGGAGCTCATCTTGCGATTTCACGGGACTGTCCTGTCAAAAAACAAAAAATGGAAGATAAAAAAAATAAATTAACTTACGCTAATATGGTCTCCAGCAGTGCTGCGGCTACTAAGAGTAGCCCAGTTATCAAAAACTACATAAGCGAGTTTCCTCTACTGGCTGCTCCTAAAACTAACTTAAAATCTATTGCATCAAGGAAGCCACAAGCTAGCTCGGTTTCAACAGCGACCTCTTCCACTTCAACTAACTCGATGGAAGTTAAAGAAAAAGAACCACTTACCAATGAACAATTAATAGATGAAATATTAAACAATGATTTTATTCGCAAGGGCCTTGTAGGCGCCCTTGTCGCTATTGGCAACGAAACGAGGGCAGTTAATAGTTCTATTATACAGGAAATTCTTATAAAAAGTTTCAAAGGGCTTTAAATGGATAAAAGTTTCATAAGAATCTCTCAATTTAACGTCGAAGGTGTTATTAACAAAAAGCCATTACTTATAAAATTTTTGATTGATAATGATATTGATATATGTTTGTTAAACGAAACATGGTTGAAAGAAAACAGTTCTTTTCGTATTCATAATTACAATCTAGTTAGTAAAATAGGTAAAGAAAAAGAAGGCCGGGGTGGAGTCGCCATCCTAGTCAAAGACACTTTGAAATATTCAGTAATAGAGCTTCCCTTTTATGATTTTCTACAACCTGTAGCTATTAATCTGCGAACTGGCATAGGTAATTTAAGTATTCTATGTATATATTGTCCACCACCTAAAGAAAATAGATCAAGATTCAATGGTAGCAAACTGAAACAGATTATTAACTTACTACCTAAGCCACTTTTGCTATCAGGTGATATTAATGCTCACCACATCGCATTCGGCTGTGCTACTAGTAACGGTCGAGGTAATGAAGTTTACAATATATTTGACGAGAGCGACCTCTGTATCCTCAACTCAGGGGCGCCAACCACTGTTGGTAGATCTGTTCATAATCCTTCGGCTATTGATGTAACATGTGTCAGCCCTTCAGTAGCTCCATTATGTGATTGGAAAGTCTATGATGATCCAATGGGAAGTTATCACTATCCCACTGTAACAGATATTCAGACTTCTGTTGATAAATATCAGATAGGTGAACCAGTACACAAATTTATTTACAATAAAGCTGATTGGTTTAAATTTCATACTGAAACAGAAAACATGGTAGTTAATATTAATTTAGATAATACAGATCCATTAAGAATTTATGACGATTTTTATAATAATTTAATTAGTATTAGAGACAAATGCGTACCTAAAGTAGTCAAAACCTCTCCCAATATAATGAAAAAGCCTGTACCTTGGTGGGATGATGAGTGTAATAGTGCAGTTAAAAAGAGTAAAGATGCTTTAAATTTTTATAGACGTAATCCAAGCATTGACAACTACATTGCATATAAAAAATTGGATGCTGCTAAAAAACTAACTCTTAAGGAAAAAAAGAAAACTGGATGGAAATCTTTATGTGAATCTTTTAATAGATATACTCCTGTTAGTACAGTATGGAACTATATGAAGAGGTTTAAGCGTGTTTCAATTCCCAAACTGCCGAAGAATGATGAATGGATTCCCTCTTTTTTTGAGAAATATTCTCCTCTATCTCCTCCTGAAAAACAAGTAAATAATTCATTATTGCAAACATATTTCTCTCAAATTGGTGATGAAAAAGCAGCTTTTTTGTCTCAACATTTTTCTTGGGAAGAGTTTATGACTGCTCTGCAGTCTCGTAGGAACACTACTCCTGGTTTAGACAATATTCCTTATGAAGTTATTCGTCGCCTACATATTAATGCCAAAAAACTTTTACTCTACATTTTTAATTTACTATGGCAAATTCCAATCTGTGTCTATCACATTTTTATCAACTGTGTTACCCGAACATGTGTATCTAGACCTTTTTAGGTTCAGAGTATTCCCATACAACGCTCCATTGTTGCAATGCTTCAAGTGTTTCAAATTCAACCATGGTGCTAAAATTTGTAAATCTGTGCAAAAATGCTCAATATGTTCTGAAGAACATCATTTTTCTGAATGTACTTCTAATAAAATAGCCAAATGCATAAACTGTCAAGGAGCTCATCTTGCGATTTCACGGGACTGTCCTGTCAAAAAACAAAAAATGGAAGATAAAAAAAATAAATTAACTTACGCTAATATGGTCTCCAGCAGTGCTGCGGCTACTAAGAGTAGCCCAGTTATCAAAAACTACATAAGCGAGTTTCCTCTACTGGCTGCTCCTAAAACTAACTTAAAATCTATTGCATCAAGGAAGCCACAAGCTAGCTCGGTTTCAACAGCGACCTCTTCCACTTCAACTAACTCGATGGAAGTTAAAGAAAAAGAACCACTTACCAATGAACAATTAATAGATGAAATATTAAACAATGATTTTATTCGCAAGGGCCTTGTAGGCGCCCTTGTCGCTATTGGCAACGAAACGAGGGCAGTTAATAGTTCTATTATACAGGAAATTCTTATAAAAAGTTTCAAAGGGCTTTAAATGGATAAAAGTTTCATAAGAATCTCTCAATTTAACGTCGAAGGTGTTATTAACAAAAAGCCATTACTT
>NW_021130404.1:0-811 GCF_004193835.3 Ostrinia furnacalis | reverse complement strand
ATCTGTTGACAAGAAATAAACAATACAAATTTAAAATCATCATGTTAATTCAGCTTTAAGCACTGTTCTAGGACACTTAAATTTTGCAGTGTTATTTTTGACATTTTTGTTATTTCCTACTCTATCTTTTCTATATAGTTAGAAAGGAGCGGCATTCGTTCTTTCATTCATCCATTCATAGAGTGTGAAGTTGGATACGTTTACATGTTCACCAACATGACATCACAAAACCATCGAATTATCGCTGGCGAGTAAAGTATAGATGACCCACGCTGAACTGTCCCGCCAAACTCAATGACAGGGGGGCGCTACCATCGTTCAACTATATGGTTTCCAACATGGCAAAAATCGGAACCAGCGATTCGGTATTGACGGTGGCGCCCCACTGTCAATGTCAGGGATAGGACAGTTCAGTATTTTGGAACTATATACGGTAATTGAACTCATGGTATGATTTTAATGCAAACTTCATCGATCCACGTTTAAACTCTATCGACTGTAGTATACGAATACAAGTTTTCGATGGCAACTCATGGTAGAGGCACTGGGCAAACACATCCTAAGCCCACAAGATGTAAAACATATCGCCCCCCAAAAGATACTGCACTTCCTAATGGATGCAGGACTCGGAGGCGAACTGTAAGGAAAACAGCGGCGATCACAATAGATCGATAACGGTCGCAGTGATACTAGGACTTTATTGAACTAGAATAGCCGCTCAACACAAATAAAAAAATAAAAAAAAAGATACCTACCTACTTTTTACAGATACGAGTACATTGCCAATCGACTTAAAAGTTTGCCGATCTGT
>NW_021130402.1:0-5697 GCF_004193835.3 Ostrinia furnacalis | reverse complement strand
GCCACAGTACAGTTAATGTCGCACGGAAAATATTCGCTAAAAATTCTACTTTAATTTGTAATTTTTTTTTGGTGGATAATGCGTTTATATAAGTCATAATAGATCACCTAAATAAATATGGCGAGGATTGAAATCAACACCCTGTATATTTTACCTAACAATTTTTTTTTTTTTTTTTTTTTTTTTTCAAAATAAAATTTAGCCTATGTTACTCGTGGATAAATGTAGCTTTCGAATGGTGAAAGAATTTTTAAAAACGGTCCAGTAGTTTTTGAGCCTATTCATTACAACCAAACAAACAAATAAACAAAGTTTTCCTCTTTATAAATTAGTATAGAAGTATAGATTATGAACTGTCAAATGATTACGATTGCTTAACACAATTCCACCTCAGATGATGATGGTTTTCCTGCGATGGAGACCAAAACGATGACGTAATATAAAATTATATCAATCAAGGGAGTCCTGCCGGGCTAGGCTAAAATCTTATGAACTTATGGTGATCCGTCGGCTCGTTTGCCTCCTGTCACATAAAAAAAAAACTTATGCGTAAAAACGTTAAAATGTCGCGATGAAATCTAATCGAGGCGCGCATCCAGCCTATAAAGTCAATTATGATGACTAGTGTAAACTTAACCAGGCTAAAAAAAAATATTACTTTTCAACCTTATCTTCACAGCATAAAGTTCAAATTAATACGGGCTCTATGGCCACTAGAACTTGGTTAAGGGTTAAAATAATTGTTCCTGTAATTAACGTGTATATTATTTCCCCAGGAATTCACCGACAGCGAATTCACCAAGTGGCACGCGGCCATCCGCGACGCGAACAAACGCGCTCCAACTATGGACTACGTTCGTTCCAAGATCGCTGAAGTCCGCGACGCGCTTATGTACGAGTTTAAGGTCAGTTATCGACTATATATACTCTATAATTATTTTAATTTTCATACAAAACGGATTTTATAAAATTTATTTTGTATGAAAATAAAAAAAAATAAAATGATTATATCAAATTTCTGACTTCACCATACCATTTATATGACCATGTTAACATGGCCTAGTGTCGGCTCATATAGCTATTTACCTAACACCCTGTATAGAGTTACTAGCTTTCCGCCCGCGGCTTCGCCCGCGTGGAATTTTGTCTGTCACAGAAAAACTATCGCGCGCGTCCCTGTTTCAAAAACCGGGATAAAAACTATCCTATGTTCTTTCCCGGGACTCAAACTATCTCTATGCCAAATTTCATCAAAATCGGTTGCGAGGTTTAAGCGGGAAAGCGTAACAGACAGACAGACAGAGTTACTTTCGCATTTATAATATTAGTTGGGATAATTATTTTAATTTTCATACAAAACGGATTTTATAAAATTTATTTTGTATGAAAATAAAATAAAAAATGATGATATCAAATTTCTGACTTCACCATACCATTTATATGACCATGTTAACATGGGCTAGTGTCGGCTCATATAGCTATTTACCTAACACCCTGTATAGAGTTACTAGCTTTCCGCCCACGGCTACGCCCGCGTGGAATTTTGCCTGTCATAGAAAAACTTTATCACGCGCGTTCCTGTTTCAAAAACCGGGATAAAACCTCCTATGTCCTTTCCAGGGACTCAAACTATGTCTGCCAAATTTCATCAAAATCAGTTCATTGGTTTAGGCGTCAAAGAGAGACAGACAGACAGAGTTACTTTCGCCTTTATAATATTAGTAAGGATATACGACAACACATCAGAGCACATATTTTTATTGAAAAATCGACCTTATTACAGCTACATAAGATGACACAGTGATAGCTTGGTGTGCTGTACAATGAATTTAAACTTAAGATTGTCACACACTTTCGGTCAGTTTTTGGATGTCATCACTTATTTACGTAACCCTCTCATTTCTTTGAAACAATAATGAGGCAAGACCTATCACAGTGTATTTTGAATTTCTTTCAGTAGTAAAAAGCTACATTATTCCTGAGTTACATTAAATATAATCCAAAGGCGAAGCCGTGGGCAAAAGCTAAATGTATTTGTCTAGACATTGATGAAATAGGCTAGTTTCCTAAAAAAATTTTTTTAGATCGTCAATTTTAATATAAAAAAATATTGGACACGTATATTTTTAATTGTCAATCAAACAAATAATTACAAAGTTATAGTGCATTGAAGTTCCGCGCGACGTCACGAAGTGCTGCACTTTTATGCACTTACTGACGTCACGGGCCTTTTCTTTAGAACTTTGGCACGCTTTATCTCTTTACATTTTCATTAGTTTTAAAAAGTGAAAAATAGGTGTCGACTTGTCGAGTAGTTTTTGATAAGCTAACTGACGGACTAATTAAAACTCTTGCTTTTTTACCCAGGAAACATCCCTATACTGTACAAATCAATAAATTAATCTTTTATTATATTCACAGGAAGAAGACATAGAGAAGATAGTAGCCGAGAAAGATAGATTCCGCTCGCATCCCACCAACTACGCCATGAAGAAGACGCAGCTCATGAAGGAACGCGACGTCGCGCAGCTCAGGCAAGTCCCAGGTTCCGTTCCCAGCAGGGACACGAAAACTTACTATTGCTTTATTGTAGCCAAACTTATTCCAGTAGGTACTTCACAGGGTTCAAACTACTGTTGGGATTGTATTTACCAAGAAAACCTTGTATAAACCATGTGAAACATTAAATAGGGTTATGATAGCATATTCGCGCCTATCTCAAAAGTGATGACAAATCACTCTTTAAAAACAGTGCAAAATACTAGGAGTATCAAGTACATCCGGGCATTTAGGGAAGGCTCTCGGTTTTGTTAGGTATGGTTATTTTCCACTATCTTTATTTGTATAATTTTTAAATGTGATTATATCATTTCCTTATCAATCTATATATATAAAAATGAAACCCGTTTCGCGTTGTCACGGCATCACGTGTGAACGGCTGAACCGATTTCGATAATTCTTTTTTTTAAATGTTTGTGGAAGTCCAAGGATGGTTCTTACGGAAAAAAATATTAAGAAAATCTCTACGCTAAGGCGGTACGAAGTTCGCCGGGTCAGCTAGTAAAGGCAATATAAATACAGAATTTTATTGTGCTTTAGTTCAGACAGTCAAATACAAATCATTATAGGCGATTAAAGCTAAGCGTCCACTTGTCGGTATCGTATGCAACGGACGCATCGTACGAAACACATCGTATCGGATGTGCGATGCGTACGATGCGGACAGGTGGACGCACTTATATAAGTTTCCATATAAATAATACTACGATTCGTTGCGTGCGATACGTCCGGTGCGTACGATACCGAAATGTGGACGCTAGCCTTAAATATTCATGTGGGGCACAGAATAATAATAAGTACTACGTACAGAAGTTTTACTTCGCGAAGGTATTTAAAAAAATGTATGCTCAATGTCATTAACAATATGGTGTAATTTAGCCTGTCTCAAGAGTCAAGCACCATTTTGTTGACAAACGTCAGTGATCGGCACTGCGCCGAAGCTATAGGGCTGACTTCGGTAAAATGATGTGACGTGAGGTGCCAAACTGCGGAAAATGGCGGAGGAAATACATGATTTAGCATGAATTATCATGAATAATTCCAACGCCTTCCTGCTACCTTTATGAGGTCGTCGGTCCACCCACAAGGTGGCTCGGTGTCGCTTGTCTCTTGCTGCGTTTTCCGGTACATGGCCTCTACTCCAGAACCTTGCTGCCTCATTGTTAGTGTTTTATATTTATTTGGAAAGCCGAGGATGGACCAGGAATAAATACTTGCGACCTGATGCACATATTTGTGCAATTTCAGGCAGAGGACTGTTGCCAGGGGACTGTGTATTTCGGCTAGATTTCACAATATTTACGAAAATGATGTTAAATAGTGTTTTAAGAATTTACCGATCAATTGAGACGTAAATATTATATCAATTTATACTTTATTTAGAGATTATTAAGTAATTAACATGCATATTATGACTTACCAGAGGACTGTGTGTGGTAGCGATTCAAGCGCGTGTTCACCTCACAAATGACGCTCTGACACTAAAAAAATAGGCATCTCAACGCCGCATTCGGCAAGGTTGCCTATTTTATAGCAATTGCATTTCATTTCACTCAAAAAAAATATCGTAGCTATTATAGTTTTTTTATATTATGAATTTAAATTTTTGGCAGGGGACTGTATTAAAATTCTGGGGACAAAGTTTACAGGAGTTTACTAAATAAATAAAATTGGTAAAGAGAGCTTGTTTTACGAAAATAATATAATTTCATTATTATTCTTTATGCTATGAGCTGCCAGATGTATGTAGTTTCAATATCTTCTTCGTAAATCTCATTTCTAGGATGAAAAACAGTGATGGGGACAGCCAGGGGACTGTATTTTTCGGGCTTCAATCGAGTCTAGAAAAAAACTAAAAATAGTTATGGTTCTAAAAACAAAGGGCCCGTAAAGTTTTGGGGTTAAAGTTTCATTACGAGTGTGTTTTTTTAAAATATTTCAATTGCTTTTTGAAAAAATCGGCCGGGACAGCCGATTACGAGCTTACAGAGAATCGCCCTTATATTTAGTGGGCAGGCCTCCTACTAGGTAGACCGACGATCTGGTAAAGGTCGCGGGAAGAGCCTGGATGCGGGCAGCGCAGGACCGTTCATTGTGGAAAACCTTGGGGGAGGCCTTTGTCCAGCAGTGGACGTCATTTGGCTGAAACGAACGAACGAACCATTTATTTATATTACTCTTTCTCAGAGATAAAATAAACGCATGTGTTGCTCTCTAAAATAAAAGGTTTATTAGATATTAATAAATTTCTCATTGAAATAAACTAAATTCCTCATTCATTGTAAATCTTGTGAGAAATAAAGATCTTAAACCATAACACAAACTTGTAAAATAAAAGAAACTACATTTAAAGTTTCTTCATATTTTCCACAATGACTTTTGACTATGATATTCATTTGACAGACATCAAAGTCAGTTCAGAACCATAGACCTTAAAGTAAAGTATTTACTTTACTAATATTACATAATGATTTAACGAATGCTCCTGACAACGCCACTCTTGTAGCGGAGTTTTGGGCTGACACTATGTATGTATGGTTTGTTGTCGTGTATATTTATGTACACAATAAAGTTTGTATTATGTATGTTTATGTACACAATAAAGTTTGCATTGTTCTCAATTTTACAATAGAAGGAATTATTTTTGTATGTTCAATACCTCAGGACGATTTGATTCAAAGTTCTTCCAAAAGTGGAGATATCCTCCATTCCATTTGAGCATTGGAATCGCCTACTATGATAATGTGCGTATAATCTTTAAGCCCTTCAAACCCAAATCGACACAATAGAAATCAATGTTACACGGTCTTAAGCGACCACTTGAGGTTTGATAGGTTACACCATCATCATCATCATTTCAGCCACAGGACGTCAACTGCTGAACATAGACCTCCCTCAATGATTTCCACATCGCCCGGTTAAACTAAAAGTTATCAGGAAGGCGCAGGATGTAGTGGATGCAGGTTATGACCTTGTATAACATTATTGTTGTATTTTCCAGCCGCAAGAGCCCGAGAAGCCTAAAGCCAAGCCGGCTGGCGACAACGCGAGCCTGTATTCGCTGCACGACTTCGAAATCAACATCGACCTCGACCTGCCCGTTGCCAGTGAGTATACTTTATAGTAGCTTTAAATTAT
>NW_021130401.1:0-8072 GCF_004193835.3 Ostrinia furnacalis | reverse complement strand
TACTACTATACTAGTAGAGTTAAAGAATGTAATTTATTACAACCTATTTCGATTTTTTATAAAATGGATAGGTAAATCCTAGAACTTGCCTAATTTCCTTACCTCGTGTCATCATAACTCTTATAGCTTGAACTTAATATAAAGTTCCCATGTTAGTAAAACTGCGCCATCAAAAGAATTCGGTCTTAGGTCTTAACTTAAGCCGGGGATGGCATATCGCCAAAAAGAACTAATAGCTAACGTCTAGTTCCTTGCCAAAAGAGAATAAATAAAACATAACCTAGCCCGGTTTCCGACACTTCTGCCTTTAGAACTTTATATTGCCGTTTTAAATTTCTTACAATTTTTAAAACCCAAAATATAGGTAGTAACTAGTTAGCCATCGTCGAATCCAACTCGGCTGGGCAGCGTTCGGGAAACTACGTAACATCTTTTCGTCCAAAATACCGCAGTGCCTGAAGACGAAAGTCTACAACCAATGTGTGTTACCAGTGATAACTTATGGCTCGGAAACGTGGCCTCTCACTATAGGCCTTATACAGAAGCTCAAAGTCGCACAGCGTGCTATGGAGAGGGCTATGCTTGGTGTTTCTTTGCGAGATGGAATCAGAAATGAGGAAATCCGTAAACGAACTAAAGTTGCTGACATAGCCCGACAGATTAGCAAGCTGAAGTGGCAATGGGCAGGGCATATAGTACGCAGAACTGACGGCCGATGGGGCAGCAAGGTTCTGGAATGGAGGCCGCGTACCGGAAAACGCAGCGTGGGACGTCCACCTACAAGGTGGACTGACGACATCGTAAAGGCAGCATGGAAGCGCTGGATGCAGGCTGCTACCAATCGATCAACGTGGAAAGCATTAGGGGAGGCCTATGTTCAGCAGTGGACGTCCTATGGCTGAAATGATGATGATGATGATGAACTAGTTAGCCTATTTATGCAACCATGCAACTATAAGGCTGAGTTTGACCGTAACTACGAGTATAACGATAACCGGTGATTTTAGTGGAGTTTGACAGCTTTTTGACGTTTGTTACAGTTCAAGTAAGACGGTGCAACCCAGTGATTAGATGTTTAGAAATTAATTAATTTACGAACGACTTAGGTATATCCTGACACCTTAGCAACTCTACCAGGAAAACTAATTTCCGTACACAAATAGTGTTATTAGTAGTTTAGTAACTGTATCCCCATGACCTTTTGCACTATATTTTACTGGCTTTTCCCTAAATGGGGGTAGGCATTTGGGTCATCCATGGTTATCCAATGCTTTTAAGGTCAACAGTCAACCTAATTGAGGAGTTATTCGAGCCATTATTGCCAGGCTTTTGACATGGCATAACGACCTTTATCATGCGATGGGGCTGCTATCGCGACAATGACAACTTTCACCTGAAAGCTTGCTCACAGAATGGTATTCAATCCTTTTATTTCCATCCATATAAAAGATACATTTTCAAGGGCAATTTTGGATACTTATTATAAATGCGTTTTTGTGTTTCAACATCTATTTTAATGTCACAGTGAATAAATCATGCTCAAATTCAATTCCAATGCTGAAAAGTAATTACGTTTATCTTTAATCGATATCCAATACCATTAAGAATCCTCTGGGCCCCGATCATTTCACTAGACATTTCCCAAAGTCACCACAGGCCAATACATTTCGAAGTCTACTTTAGAGGAGATGGGCCAAATAGGTACAAATGTTTATTGCGGGGTGCGACCTTACTCGAGAAATGAAATTCTAAATGTTGGAATAAAATACGTTCTGCAGACGTCATATAACTCGAACAGGTGGCTGCCAGCGAGACAGGCTCTCATAAAAGAAAACATTTATATTATGACTAGCTGTGCCCGCGACTTCGTCCGCGTGGAATGATGACTTTGGGTAGGCAATTTTATTAATTTAGTCTAATTATTTTACAAATAGCTTTTGCCCGCGACTTCGTCCGTGGAGAAGTCGAAAACGTTCTCATACGATTATTTTTAAATGTTTTAACGTTATTATCTAAATGTTTGAATACTTTTAAAATATAAAAATCAGGTTAAATAAACATGAAAATATTTTTTTCTTATATTTTATGAATATGCAGCTCGGCCTTTGATCCGGTGAACGAAATCGAAAACTACACCTACCGCAGTATTATTGGTAAACTTTTTTTTATATTTTCCTACGGGTGCTACAATCACCAAGCTTCCAGCATGCCACTGGCCGTGGGAGAAGGAGCTTTTCCTCAAGACTACTCCCACTACCTCAAGGGCCTCCGCCAAAACTCTCGTGCGAAAATGAGTTTATGTATACAGCGCAAGCAGGTGCCCGCGGCATGACTTTCATGCATTACTATGCATTGTTGGGCGAGCGCACGCAGCGGGCACCCACTCCGAGGTTAAGTGGAGGCCCCTAGAGTATGGTAGTCGTTAACATGACGTCATGATTGTAAAAAAATGCACTAATGAGTAATTAATATCAACTTTGAAGCAAATCACCACTAAAATAACTTTCTACCCCTTTTTAACATAGTTAGGGGGTGCATTTCACTAAAATACGAAACACGTCTTCCATTAATTCTGTTATAGAATGCTTATGCAAAATTTTAAGTAGATTGGACGAAGGAATCTCGTTATTTCATACAAACTTTGCCCCTCCTTTTTACCTCCTTAGGGGTAGAATTTTGGAAAATCCTTTCTTATCAGATGCTTACGTCATACAAAGAACATACCGTCCAAGTTTCAGGTCTTTACGATCAGCGGTTTAGGCTGTGCATTGATCCATCAGTAGCGCGCGTAGTACTTGATCATTATTTTGCTGCGATGTGATTTTAAAACTGCGATATCTCCTAAGATATTTATTGAAATCGAATGGTGTAAAGGGCAAGAATGTTTAAAATTAAATACTTGTGGTGAATAATTTATTTATTTGGATAAGGATTAATATCATGTTTATAAAAACACCTTCGCAAATAATGCATTATTTTAAAACAGATTTTTTTTTGCATAAAAATGGTTACTATGAGCCAACCTTAAAAGATAGACATATGCTACCGCGGACTTTTTTAAAGAACTTTTAAAGGGGAACAATCCTGTCATACATGATTTTTGCGAAACTTTAACCGTTTACGCAGCGTCAGCTCTCAAAAGGAAAAAATTCACCGATTTGAAATATTATTGATTGGTGCTCCGCTCCTATTGGTCTTAGCGTGATAATAAATAGCCTAAAGCCTTCAGGAACTAACGGGCTATCCAACACAAAAATAATTTTTCAAATCGGTCCAGTAGTTCCTGAGATTAGCGCGTTCAACCAAACAAACAAACAAACAAACAAACAAACAAACAAACAAACAAACAAACAAACAAACAAACAAACAAACAAACAAACTCTTCAGCTTTATAATATTAGTATAGATAATAACACTAAACGTCTATAAGTATTTTATATTTGACTAGCATTGGCCCCATCTTCTCCCCGTCGATTCATATTATGCTCTTAGTCAGTCTGGAAAAAGTTACTTTTTTATTATTGGAAAAAAGTTTTCAATAGGGGTAAAAATTAACCCTCCACGTTTTGAAAAAGCTACACAAAGATAAAGTGATGACAAAGTGATAGGTAGGTAGTAGCCTTATTTTCCTCAACACATTAGGTGCCGAATTAATACTTAATTACTGTGCCCGTACGAAATACTTAATATCACGTAAGATACTTTACGCATCTTTAACTTTTCCAAGATGGTATCTTAATCTTTTCAAAATCCGCCACGCACTGGTGTGCTGGTTTGGCTAATACCATTTAATTTATTACTTATTTAGCCATAAGGCCGCCTAATTTATTACTGCGCGTCAAAATTTAACTTCTAGCTAACAAAAAATTTGATGTTTTTGCCGGTTAGATTTACGATCAAATAACACAGGCCTGCAAAAAAAATATTTTTTTTTGGTGCAGCTCTTTTTGTTTATACGGTCGATAAAATGGGTAATGGACAATATATTCACATACTTCATTTCAACTCATCAGCTCTAGTTTGTCGACTACCCTAATTTTAATTTTTTTCCCGCCTTGTTAGCAAATAGTCATTATTACGTTAATATCGATAAACTTTATGTTACTATTTTATTATGGCTAGTACGTCCAGATGTTGTGTTAACGATCCTGATTCATTTTGGTAAGTTTTTGGTGAATACTACTGAAAGATCAGCGTCAAACCATTAAAAACACGGTAAATCGTTTGTATTTTGCTCACTTTGGTATCGAAATTCGGCACAAAAATTAAGTGTAGCTGCTTCATATTGTATGTAAAATATGCGTTGAACATCTGCGACGATGGGAGAAAGGCACACGTAAGTTTTTGAAGCTTGGAGTGCCTATGATATGGCAAAAATAGTCAATTTTTGCAGTTAATTTCACAGAATTTTCGTGGTTTAAGTACTAAAAAACTTAAAGAAGGTAGTTTTGATGGACTTCAAATAAGTCTATTAATAAAAGACACCACAAAATTTGAGATTTCTATGAATAATGAGGAACGGCTTGAGTGGATATCTTTTGTACCAGTTCTACAAAATTTCCTCAGAAAGAATAAGGCTGACAACTATGTAGAGTAGTATAGAATGTGCTAGTTCAATTCAAAGATTTAGGTTGTTATATGGGTATAAAATTAAACTATCCCAACAGTAACCCAGACCCACTCCAACAAAATTTAGGAGAACTAAGCGAAGAACAAGGAAAACGTTTTCACCAAGATTTAAAAACAATGGAGAGTAGATACCAAGGAAGATGGGACACTTATATGATGGTCGACTACTGTTGGGAATCATGTGAGATTTCCCAAGTAAGTTTCATTCGAAAAGATCACTCAAAAGACAATTTCTTGATGTTTAATGCTAATAAAAATAGATATTAATTGTGAAAATTGTTTTTCAATTATCTCATGAACTAGAGCTGATAGAGAAAAACTGATTACATTTTCGATATCGCCGTGTAAGACATGCTTAAAATCAGGTCTTAAATTCCCGGCACCAAAATGGCTGTAGGCCAGTGTAATAAATGAAGCCGTCATTTAAACAGCGATCAGAATGATTAAATGTATTATTAAGAGTATTTTTATGGGTATTTTATTGAAATTCAAATCAGTCACAACGGAGTATTTAAATATTTATGGAAACGGTCGAACCAATATCAGATATTTTCAATATTCCAAAAGCTGGTATGAAATCGGTCCAGTGATTATAATCATTGATAGATGTTGATAAAATATAAGAGGGTTGACTGTCCAGAACGTCATAGCCTAATTGTAATCAGCTTTAACACTAACAAATGACAAGTTTTAACCAATTTACTCAATTAGGCAAGTACTTACTTGCAAAGCTTTTCTATGAGATAGAGTTATTTATTGAAAAAATTACCTAGATTATCCATTGAAAAATTAATTCAACTTGTAGAGAACTAAACTTTACGCTTCATGACACAAATTCCGAGAATTCTGACAGACCTTTAAGTTAATATCACATAAGTAGGCTCTACATTTATAAAGTCTCGCCGCGCCAACTTTGTGTTTGTTCGGGCTTAATTTCAGTAGTTAGTCTAGTTACTGTATCTAGGGTGTCTTAGTTATCACCAATAGAGACACTATTTATAGAATAAAATAGAATATATTTACTTGTAATAAATGTGGTACATACATAGGTGTTTTAAGTTTAATTGAGCATTGCACATTTAGCTGAATTTTAGCATACAATTAATATTCATTACAAAATTAATAAAATGCCATACTAATTATATCGTTATTATTTGGCCAATGAAGTCGAAAAAAATCGCCTCATCTTTGTAAATTTAATTAAATACTACCAGTGCGTCTGCATCTCTTGCTCTTCTCAGTGCTCTTTTGTTGCGTGAGACGTGACATTCTAAATAGTTTCAGGCTTTGGGGCTTCAGAGCTCGCTTGGTGTGACTGACATTTGAGACAAGAGCTGTGTACTAAAGCCTCAATATCTAATTAACTCACTGCGAGCGCCCGTCGCACAGTCGCGACAGCAATATAAATACGCGCGAATGATAAGGATGGGTAGCTTAGGGTCATTGGACAAAATTCTACGTGCTCGCGGACCAGACTACACAATCACGTTGTTCTCAACGTATTGGCTGTCCTAGTTACTTTATTATAGAGATGAAACGGATAGTTGTTTGGCCGGATACCGGATACCGGATATCCGGCCAGCTGCTAGGCCGGATAGCCGGATATCCGGCGGCCGGATAGTTGGCCCATTGTCTCGTTGTATGTCGTGAGGAGTTTAGCGCCGCACAGGTGCTTTGAACGCGATCAGTGGGTCTATTAGTAGACTAGACTAGTTACACTTTTCGAAAATCGAATCGGTCCGAATAGAATGTCAGATTTTGCCACTTGTCTAAGGGGCAAATCGATTCGGGCGATTTCGGTTGCCATCGTGAGTGTGTGATTGAAAAGCGAAAATTAAATTAGTTTACTTGCTGCGTAATCTGACTGAACTGCATCATGACATCAGACCATCAAGATCGCCTATTTTATTTGGCAATATTTTGACTTAACAGATATTATTTACTATTTATAATTCGTCATTAGAGTGAATAGCCCAGAAAAAGAAATTAGATTTTTTAAAGCCTTAACATTATGGCTTTTTGTATCTTTTTGGACTTTAAATAAAAGCCGTCATTATTATAAGCCATTTTATTGATGTTTGCCTCAAAGATTAAAGTATTTCATTTTACTAATAGGAAATTGTCAGTTTTTTAATATCCGGTATCCGGCCGGATAGTGAGTTACTATCCGGTATCCGGCCGGATAGTAAATTTAGGCCGGATATCCGGCCTACCGGATAGTTACCGGATATCCGTTTCATCTCTACTTTATTACCGCATCTCGAATCGTGTGACACTGACAAATACGCTTTATCTGTAACGAGGGACCGCTATCCACACCTCTATCACTCATCGCCATGTCTACGCTAGATTGCGGTGGATTGTCATCAATTTATAATCACAACCTTTATCAAGTTCTAACATAATAATGGCGTAGCCTAGCTGAAAATATTTTCGCATTATGAAACAAAAGCTTCGTAACTAATTTTCAAGTTACAAATTATAGAGCTCGATATAAACCTGTTTTTTTGGAAATCCTGAATGAAAAACTATAACCAATATTATTTCTGGCTTTCACAGTTTTTAATTTAACTACAAATTCTTCCGGTCACAGGTACGTGACAAGATATTAGTGAAGATGCACAAAAACTTTGTGTATTTGTAAGGTGATTAAGTGCTCACCTCATTATTAACAAAACTGTAGTCCATTATGTGCGCTATCTTTACAAAAATTTATCACTTTGGATCTGCGAAACGGGAATGGAAAGTCGTAATTGCAAAGTAA
The DNA here is from genome assembly GCF_004193835.3 of Ostrinia furnacalis. Classification (NCBI taxonomy): domain Eukaryota; kingdom Metazoa; phylum Arthropoda; class Insecta; order Lepidoptera; family Crambidae; genus Ostrinia; species Ostrinia furnacalis. Next base: position 679 of record NW_021130401.1, on the reverse strand, counting down.
AACTTTGTAAGAACATCCTGTCACGTGTCTGCGCCCGGTAACATACAACTTACTTTATTTTTGTTAATATTTTTTACCTTTTAATGGACTGACAGAAAAATTTGATGTTGTCCTTTTAACTTACATTCACTTATGATTCTGCAATGATCAGCTTGATATGCCGAATTGTACTCCGTAAATCTGTAGAATGCTTAGGTACCGTTGGTGGTCACTGAAATCTTACCTACCTACCTACTCGTACTTTCAGTATTTTCAAAATGTTAGTCGCCATCACAACATTAACATTCCAGGAGAATTTATGAAAACATTTTGCCCGCGGCTTCACTCGCGTGAAATTTAGTTTCACAAATCGGCATAAATTATAGCCTATATGTTATTCTGGGTTATAAACAATAATACTGCAAAGTTAATCATCAAAATCCGTTCAGTGGTTTTTGCGTGGAAGAGCAACAAACATCCAGATATCCACACAAACTTTCGCATTTATAATATTAGTAGGATAGGATTACTTATATCAAATAGGTCGGGTAACGGGGCAAGTCAATGTTGTTTTAGCCCGTGAATACACAAATAAAAATAAGACCTAGAGCGATATTTCGTCAACATAAACGGGTCAATTTCCCAAACACATTTTTTGAGCGGCGTAGCTGAAAATCATATGTTTTTTATGACATAGAAC
>NW_021130400.1:0-772 GCF_004193835.3 Ostrinia furnacalis | reverse complement strand
ATATTTAACTGAATAGCTTTCCTGAATTGGGCATAGATCTAGCTTATTCACAGTTCATACCCTCAATTTAGATATAAAAAAACCGACCATTTATAGGTCGGTTCTATTCTTTTAACTTAAGATCTATCTTAGTAGTAGCCACAATACACCTCCTATCGCTGTAATAAGCACAGATATTGCGATAATTATTAAAGCTACAGATTGTAACATTCCGACACGATCGGCACCTGATTCGCTCATTTTTCCATCTACCTTTAACTGTGATTTTGATGTATGATTCTTCATATAGTTATTTTTCCTTGATCTCGCCGATTAAGTTAATCAAAGAACCTCAGTGCGCTAACACTGGGGTTTTTGCTTATTTAGAATATGAAAACCAAAACTAAGTTTCCTCTGGCCCGGTTTCCACGCATTAAAAAAGCCGACCTAAGTCAGCTCTTCTCTTATACGTGTAGCTCTAATTTAATTAACGTCTAGGTGCAATGTTATAGTTCTGTTTTACAGCCTTGCCGATCCGACTGTTTTGGCTATTAAAACCAGCCACTACAGTTTGTTCAGCAACCTCGCCAGCAATCTGTCTAATGCGGACATCCAACTCACCATTTGAGTTTGTACTAATATCAGCAACAGTGCCAGGTAATGTATAAACGTTAACTTTAGGCTGTATTATAGTTGTCTCTCCTCTTGAAATACTTCTACCAGAATTGATTGCATCGAATTGACGGGATTCATTGAAACTAGGCTGTGGTGGAAGCTCTCCAGTTCGATTCAT
>NW_021130399.1:0-1293 GCF_004193835.3 Ostrinia furnacalis | reverse complement strand
GCCCTCAAATACAGTGTGTGAGTGGCGATCTAATGGGCGATACTACAAGTGTTATTTGCTAATCCCTTCGGACGAAGCCTTCGCATAATTCTGATAGAACTTCACGTACAGGTAAGTTCGTTTAATCAGTAATTTTTGACGTTTAACAATTGGCGCCAATTTCAGTGTAGTTCGAGTGTAATTGCGGCAATTTTTAACCAAAAAAATGTCTCGTCGTAAAATGTAAGTATTTTTATCACATTATTTTATAATTCATGTATTGTTATTATTTCATACTTATTATAGTGTGTGTATCAATGTTGTAATATGTCACAATGAATGTAAATTGAATATAGGTAGATATGCGGATGTTTTATGAAGTGATCGATTTTTCGATCAGTAGGATAATATGCCCGTGTACGGTTATGCATTACGATTTTGCTTTTATTTAGATATTTTTATTTATTTTGTTACATTTTGTCTGCAAATGAAATTATTTCGCACCTGGAGGATGAAACGGACGTTTTAGCGGCAGATATTTTTATCACCCCACCAGAAAATTATGATAAAAGTGACGAAGACAGTGGTGATGAGGAGTCGGCCCACATAAATAATTTGTCAAGGCACCAACTGTTGGCAGAAGCTGAAATTCGGGCTACCGTTGCTTCAAATACCGGTATTTATATTGAAGACAGTTTATTTGACCATCAACCTCTCGAACCCGTACCCAGTACCTCGTCAGTAAACCCACCGCCGACGAAAAAAAGGCGCGCTCCTGCATCTAGACGTTGGAGGGCTATTGATATTTCAGAAAAACAGGAAAAAGATACTAATTTACCTAGTTTTTTAGAAGATTTTGAAACGCCAATACAGTTCTTCGAATTGTTTTTTGATGACGAGGTGTTTGAGTTATTGCGTTCAGAAACAGAAAAAAACGCAATTCAGAAAGGCAAGCATGGTTTTAGGGTGTCGCTGACCAGAAAAACAGGAAAAAGATACTAATTTACCTAGTTTTTTAGAAGATTTTGAAACGCCAATACAGTTCTTCGAATTGTTTTTTGATGACGAGGTGTTTGAGTTATTGCGTTCAGAAACAGAAAAAAACGCAATTCAGAAAGGCAAGCATGGTTTTAGGGTGTCGCTGACCGAAATGAAACATTTTATCGGAATACTGTTATTGTCAGGGTATAACAGCGTGCCAAGGTACCGTATGTATTGGGAACAGCAAGTTGATTGTAGCTTTCAAGCCGTGGCATCGCTCATGTCAAGAAACAGATTTGAAGACTTACTTCGTTACTTTCATGTCGCTGATAA
>NW_021130398.1:0-561 GCF_004193835.3 Ostrinia furnacalis | reverse complement strand
CGTTTGGGGTTATAGCGTTTGACTAAGTCCGCCAGCGCCTGCCATTGGTCCGGCTGGCGCTGCGTATCCCAGGCTTTTTTAAAGGCGCTGCCGACATCATAACGCGCCACCGCATAACGCTGCAGCGGTTGGCCATTCCCCGGATTGACTATGACCAGCATGGTACGGCGGCGTGCCGACAACCAGGTGGCCGGCAGCATAGTTTTTAGCACCGGATCTTCGTTATATTCGCGCGAGATCAGCAGCCACATATCGATATTGCTGCGTGTCATCAAAGGCGGTAACAATTGCTCCAACCGCTGCTGCAGCAACTGGTCTATCTGCTGTGCTTGCTCACGCTCTGATAACACCGGCAGCGCGGTAGCCGCGGCTCGGTCAGTGCCGGTCAGCGCGCTGACGGGAGCTGTCAGTCCAACGGCCATTCCTGTCAGCAGCAGCAACGCCGCTGTCCAACCAAAGGCCTTATCCGGTTGCTTGCTTAAACACATCAACATCGTTCTCCTGAGCATCGTTCTCTTGACCATCGCTCTCTTGACCATCACTCTCTTGACCATCGCTCTC
>NW_021130396.1:0-873 GCF_004193835.3 Ostrinia furnacalis | reverse complement strand
ACTTACCCTACTTACACAAAAAACTATTATTTTGACTTGTCAATCAAACAGGTACACCGCAAATTCAATCAGCAAGTCCACGTCAATTTCGTCGATCAACATCTTATGAAACCGTCGGCAGAAACCACAAGCATCTTAACAGCACTAATAAAATCTAAACGTTTGCAATACGCAGATACGAGTATGACCCATTGAACTGACGATACGTAGGCAATTTATAACGTGAATGAACACAGTGTAGCTGTTTCTGAGTGCGTACCTTTTGCATTACATTTTTATAGATGAATAACCAATATAGTATTGCCAAACTGTTTGTTCTGTATTCGTCACATTGACTAAAATTTGACACACGATATTATGTAGGTGTAAAATAGATCATAACTAGACTTTTAATAATATGTAACTTTAAAAAACTCTACTATAATTCTTCTTCTTTCGTTTTTCTATTCTTGAATGTAGATGGAATGCTGTAATAAAATGGATCTACTTTTTTATAGCAAAGCTATTAAACTGTTAGATTAATATAATTATTATTCATTTCATATGGCCATCCTTTTAAAACAGTGTTTCGAACATTACATACTCGTAGTTCTAAAATAATTTCCTATTGATAATAATATCATTTAAATCAAGTGTGATTTTAAAGGCAACTTTTTCGTATCGACCTTCTATCAAAAATCTTTTGTATTAAGCTACTTTAATTAATTATAAATTCAATCACACTCACACCCGCTATAATTGGACCCTTCTAATTTATTTTAAAAGTTGACAAAATAGAAGTTTTTTTTCCAAGGTTTGAGATTATTATGCAAATGACCAAATAACAAAAACATTTATTTATTTTATTTATTTATTTATTTATTTATATTAGGG
>NW_021130395.1:0-1253 GCF_004193835.3 Ostrinia furnacalis | reverse complement strand
TAAGTTTACTTGATGCGTAATCTGACTAAACTGCATGCATCATGTCATCAGACCATCAGTGAAAAAAAGATCGCCTTTTTATTTGGAAATATTTCGACATTAACAGATAATTTACTATTTATGAATTCGTCATTAGAGTGAGAATAGCCAAGAAAGAGAAATTAGTTTTTTGAAAGACCTTCATAATTATGGCTTTTGTAACTTTTTGGACTTTAAATAAAAGCCGTCATTATTATAAGCCATTTTATTTATATTTACCTCAAAGATTAATGTATTTCATTTTATGAATAGGAAATTGTCGTAGTTTTTTAATATCCGGTATCCGGCCGGATAGTGAGTCACTATCCGGTATCCGGCCGGATAGTAAATTTAGGCCGGATATCCGGCCTACCGGATAGTTACCGGATATCCGTTTCATCTCTAAATATAACTACCAAAGTAAACACGGTTCAAAGAGGCGTGGCGTCACCCGACCTTCCGGAAGTTCCGCGCCGGCTAAAAGAATTTCAAGATTACGTCACCCGACCTATCGGTAGATACTCGGGAGCTTGAGCGATTGGAAAAACATTTTATGATCAGTTACTCGTAGTAGCGATTATTTAGAGCTTGGATAATAAATTATAGTTGTTGCAATTCACGAAACTTTGCGAGATGGTTAATTACATTAATCAGTACACGCATCAATTTTGTTCAGTCTTTTTGTTTATTAATAAGGTGTTTTCTTTCCATAATTTATGTATAACGTATGTCAGGAATTCTTCTATAAGCCGACCAAATTATAAAGGTTACAAAAAAGCGACCGTTCCATACATAAGGCTTGCCATCTTAAATGAACGGTATAATATCGAGGTTTCGTCAGTACAGTTGCGAACAAAGGTGTTTGTGTAGTGTAGTTGAGTTGAGAGGTCAGATTATTGAAATAATAAAACGAAAATTTTATTTTTTAAATACATTTTAAAAATAATTTACATTACAGATAACAATGAGAGGATGAAATTGCAAGGTGGTGCCAGTCGAGTCTTAAATCCGTTGACATCTGCTGCATCTGATATCTTTTTGGCTAGAAGATTCTTCTATCTTGCAGCTTAGATCTTTAGCTACAGACCTTAGACAGTATTTTTGAAACATTCTTACGCATGGTGGAGGAAGGGACGCTCTAGAGACTCAAGTCTACAAGGAGTCATATGAACTCCAGTTTTAAATCCGTTGACATCTGCTGCATCTGCCATCTTTTTGGCTAGAAGATTATTCTA